>NC_056525.1:45782671-45991906 GCF_019175285.1 Sceloporus undulatus | reverse complement strand
GTTGTCATCTTCTTCTCCTCCTGGTCCATTGTCGTCTTCTTCTCCTCCTAGTCCATTGTCGTCTTCTTCTCCTCCCAATCTACTTCTCCTTCACTCTATCTTCTCATCTATACCCGCCGACTTCCCTCCTCTCCCTTCCTCCAAGCTGGCAGCTGGGTTATTTCACCCCTCGGTTTGTAACTCCCCTTCTGATATCACACGTTTCCTCCGTCTTGTTATTTTATAGTCTTAGATTGTCCTTCTCTCATTCCAACTCTCCTCCTCTCTGCCTCCGATAAAGTGTATTTGATGAGGATCTCAGTCTACAGCAACAGCTTCTTTCCTCTCAATCTTATTCTTCTTTCTTCCCCTAAAATCTGGGCCGGTGGGGCTTTGCTTGCGCCCTGCTTATAGTCACGGTTTGCCCTCGTCCTCCTTTCCACCACCGATCCTTCACAAAGAGCCCCTTTGGGGACTCCCTCTGCAAAATCTAATGGTTCCTAGAGAACCCCACAGGCCCGCCCGAGTCCCCTTTACCGGGGGAGCGATTTCCCCACAAAAAACCCTATAAGCGGTGCTACTTCCTCACCTGCTACCGCGAGTGGCAGCTTTCACTCCGCCATCTTTCCCGGAAGTCCCTCAGCCAGAGAACTCTTAACCTTCACTAAACTACAAACCCCAGAATTCCACAGGAGACAGCCATAGTAGTGAAAGTGGAATAATAGTGCTATAATAGTGTCCTCCAGAACCGAAAGGTGGTACAAGAGGGGCAGCTGGAATGTAATCCAGAATTGAACAAAGTAATATAGAAGTGGAGAAGGTAATCCAGAATTGAAATGATTTAGGACATAATTTCATTCTTCTCTATTAGCTCCTTTCATTCTTCTCTATTAGCTCTGCTACCAAAACATTGGGAGTTGCAATCCAACAACATATGGAGGGCAATAATTCTAAGCCATAAAGGAGGAGGCTTGCATGCTAATGGAGGTCCTTAGCACAGTCCCAGCAGCAAGAATTAATTTCAGCATTTCATATAAATTCATAGCAATTTAACTTGTAACCAAAAGAATTAAATGCTCACCATCACCACATTAAGAATCTCTTTGAACTGGCAAGTGTTTCAGAATTCTTAATTTAAGAGCAAACCAACAAACCTTCCTGTGCATCATCCTGATTGAAGTTGCAAATCTGTGTTATATTTATCTTTTGATCAAGAAGTAAAAGTGTTAGATGAGCCTGAATTAGCTCTACACAAAGAGTGCCAAAGAGCCCTCTCTGTCCTAATTAAGATCACATCCTCTTCACAGAGAAGAAGCACAAAGGAAAATCAGTAGGGAAAAGATGTGTGATGGGGGAGTTCAAAAACAAGAAGGAGCTGATCCCTGCCCTAGATCAGAACTAGGGAAAACTTTCTTTTTGAACTACAAACTCCCAGAATTCCCTAATGTCCCTAAAAAAATACATTTTCCAAACTTTGGAAAAGACAGCATAAGTGCCAAGCTTGGGTACCTGTATGCTTTTTATTCCTCTCCAAATTTAACACTCTATGTGTAGCACTAGCTCACAAGTCTGCATTTTAAAAACCCATTTGATCCATGCCTCTTTGGCACAAAAGACTGAAAATGGCAGGATCGTAATTGGTAACCCTTGTCCTGCAAGGCATTTTTAAGTGGAGAGCAGAAAAGGCACTGCAGCCTAGAAAAGCAGCCTCAGGAGTGACCCTAGTTCCAGGCAAGCCTGCAAGCTTTCCCAAGATTTTAGCCTAAATTTTTTTAGCAAAAAAAAAAATCTATTAAAAAAGGTTTCCCTGAGGTTAAGAGCAAGTAAATACATTTACGAAAACCACACACATACAGAAGAGAAATGATGTGTCAAGGCTCTGTTTTCCCTTTCAGTCCCAACACATTAATATTAGCTTCACATTCAGGCCAAGAGCCTAAATTTTGGCAGAAGACCAAATTCAGCTCTGATCCAAACCTTGGACAAAGTACAAACAGACTGGAGTAACACCATGAGTGCTCATGCAATTTCCCTGGTGTAACCAGATGAGAATTTGGCTGAGACTAAACTTTCTCAATATGAGCTATGTGTGAAGCAACCTTTCTATTCCCTTGTCACCACAGCCCCTCTCCTTTCCTGCCTTTCTAGCCTGTTCACATCACAAAGAATGAATAACTAAGAAGGAGTTGCTGTTCTGCAAGTGACATAAAACCTTTCCTCTATAAACATGATCAATAGAGAGAAACCTCTCTGGAGGAGAACATTCTTCCAAGTGAACCACAGCCTGGGCAGTTAATTCAACCATCTGCAGCACCCATACTGTTGCTTCACCTTCAATTAATGGTGCCCAACCATCAATTAACAACATGTTAAGAGCTTAAAAACAGTCACTACAAACCCAACAACAACAACAGGTTTTATTGATTAGTCAACTGACCATATCAACGATAGCATACAATATATCAAGATACATACAAAAATAAAACTGAGTCACTCCTTGAACTCATAAAAATTAACTAGGAAGTTAAGCACCTAAAAATCAAATAAAACACACATAAAATTAAATAAGAACAGATCTAATAAAACAGGAGACAGGGTAAAATACATAATGAATACAAAATATAAAATACATACTGAAACGGGAGAGATAATCAAAGGGAGTATTAGATGAACTCATCACAATGGCACGGAACCCCATTTTGTATGATAAACTAATTTCTCAAAGCTTTTATTATAAATTTTTGCAGTACAGTGTACTAAATGTGGATTCTTTCCTGAAAGAAAATCTGACAATTTAACAATAGGATCCCAGGTGGTCATTCTAACCAAAATGGTTGTAAGCAGTGAGATCTCTCCTTATCATATATACAACTGTCAAACAGGATACGTACAATATCCTTGACAATTAAGGCACCACAGATGCAAGTTCTTTCATGATACGGTATTTTTTGAAACCGCCCTGTTATTATCGTAGAATTCAGTTGCTCAAATCTAGCTCTAGTAAAAGCTGATCTCTGGCTCTGTGTTAGATGTAATCTAAGGAAATTTTCTGAACTAAATACAAATCCAACTTTCAGCTTTAGCCTCCCTACTTTGCAATCTCAGATGCTGATTGGAGTGGATTGTGATAAAGTTTAGGAGCCAAACTCAGGATTCACTCAGCTCAGACTACAGCTCCCAGAACTGTCCCAGCCAACATAGCAAGGGTCACTGGAGGTTTCTGGGTACTGTTGTCTCCATACAGTTCCACACTCTAGGTCTGCAAATCCCACTGCAAGTGCTGTACACTGGAAGAAAAGGGAAGAATGCCAAGAGGCTCAAAGAGCTGCAACCCAATCTTGTTTAGTCAGAAAAACAGTTGTAATGTTATACAGTATGCAATTGTAACATCTCTGGTGACGGCTGCTCAGCCCCACCTTAAAGATTTGGAAAAAAAAGAGAACCAATCACCTCCTTGCAGAAGAATCTCAGGCATGCATCTTTTTATCTAGCTGCAGTTCTCCAAAGTCTCCATTTATGCAGTACAGTCTGTTGCTGACCATATCCATGTGCACACTAACATTGGCATTAGAACTAATAATATTGTAACTCATATAGATCTTTTTTTCCATGAGATGCTGAACAGAAAAGTTAGCACAGGCAAATCCTTCAGCTGTGTATGACAAAAGAAAATGACCCAGACTACTTTGTTCACTTCTCATGCAACATAGAAAAGAAAATCCCTAGAAAGTGGAAAGCTTGAAGAAAAATATTTCCATTTTTAAAATAATAATAATAATAAAAAAGAAGAGCAATGACTTCATCCACCAGCTGGGCCTCTGAATCATACTCAACTTACAAAAGTTGTTCCTAGACTAGCAATAATCATGCATGTATGCAACAATCATACATTTACCCTATCAGTCAGTCCTGAATAACTTCAAACCAAATTCAGCTTTTTTCAGGTGTATCCAGTTACAAATGATTTCCTAAGCCACATTTATTTACTTTAGGACCTACGTTCTTAGGTCTGAAGGTTCTTCTTTCAGATCCTGAAGGCCTGCTTCAAAATCTTCACTGGGGGTGTTCCCACTTAATATTTGAAACGATTTAAAATACAACGTTTTTAATAAAACCGATTCAAAATAACCCTGGTGTTATCTCGCGTTCCGAAACGCGTTATTCTTCGTTCCCATCTGGTTATTTAAATCGAAGTTTTTACCTGCAAGCGTTCCTACTTGGCATGAAATCGGTGTTTAAATAAAGCGATTCTTCTCTTCCATACCTTATTTGGAGCTGTCAATCAATAGTACGTCAGAATGACGTAACGTTAACCCGGATTATTTGGAAGCGATTTAACTTTCGTCAGTGTTTCCATTTCATTGACCATTTGTGAAATGATGTATTTTTGGCGGGTTTTTTTTTAATGAACCAATCAAAGCGCTTAAACGATCAAACGTCATAAGCTCTGTCAGCCTTATATACATTTTCCCTCCAAATTTAGTAGGAAACCCAAGCTCTTTCCAGAGGAACTATGGGATAGGTTTTCCAGGGCAGCATCCCCTCTTCATGTCTCCCAAGACAGCCAGGGAGAATCCCTTCACAGAGCCCACAGATCAATGGGGGAGGCTTCTGGCAAAGCAGGGAGGGAGCACTCTTCCCAAAGATTCTCTTTCCAGGGTTGGAGGAGAAGGCAGATTCCGTTTGAGAAAGAGAGGGAGAAAGGCTCTATCCCCCCCTCCATTGATCAGAGCCCTTCCCTGTCTGGGC
Organism: Sceloporus undulatus; assembly: GCF_019175285.1. NCBI lineage: Eukaryota > Metazoa > Chordata > Lepidosauria > Squamata > Phrynosomatidae > Sceloporus > Sceloporus undulatus. Next base: position 45,987,178 of record NC_056525.1, on the reverse strand, counting down.
GAGATCAGATGCCTCCTCGCGAGGAGCCTTCCCTTCCCTGCCTGGGCGAGATCAGAGCCCAAGCGGGCAGGGAATGCCTCTTTGAGAGGAGCCTTCCCTTCCTGCCTCTCCTCCGTTAGAAATGGGCTCTCCCCACACAGAGGGGAGGTTGCAATCTACCGGGAGAAGCCTTGTAGTCCTTTGCAGATGCAGGCGCTTAAAGCGCTGAAGAGATTAAGCGCCTGTAAACCATTAAAATAAAAAATAAAAATAATCCTTATCTCTTATTGAAAGACCACAGCGAACAAAGGGGTGAGGGAAGCAAAAATGGCGACAGCCACGACGGATGGGGACAGAAAGGGCAACTCCCCCAAGGACAGCCCTCACCGCAGTCCGCTCCTCCCATCCATCCAACCCGATTCAAAGGCTGTCGTTCCTATTTAAATACTCCGGTTCCTAACTCGAATCAATGGAAAAACGTAGGTCGGACCCTAGTTTTTTAACGCGTGTTAAAAGACGAAAACTCGATTCAAATTTTATCCCGCTCTACGATTCGATTTGTAGTGGGGACGATTGCAGGTTGCTCTAGAACCGTTCTAGGTTTAAATCGGATCCTAATATGAACGCCACTCCTTGGATTCGATTCAGAACGCGGGGTTTCCCCTAGTGGGAACATCCTGACTGAAGGCCTTTCATCATGTTCCACCATTGTCAGAAATGCATTTGGGACTTTTCAGTGGTGAAATCCAACTGATGTATTTCTTTCTCCCTGTGGAGTTCACAAAGCCATCATGGTTCTAATGGAAATATGAGGCCATCTTATTTGATTGACTCTTTGGTCTTAAACAAGGGAGGGAGGGGGGGTCTGGCTTACCATAGGGTTGTTTTTTTTTTCATATATACCTGGAAATATTGTGTTACATTTATCTTGTGATCAAGATGTTAAAGTTTTCAATGAGCCTCAATGAGCCACATGATCCCCACACTTTCTGCAAATAAATAAATATATTGCCCTCTTTTTGAAAAACAAAACAAAAAAGTCTGAAGGACTATAAACAATAAAACAGTATTTAAACCAGTAACAGACAGCTCAAAAACAGGACAATGATAGAGTGGGAGGCTGCTAAAACAAAGCATACATGAAATGGAATGGGGGAGACTTTAAAGAAAAATCAAGCAAAATTGTATTAAAAGCCAGACTTAGAGTTGGATCTAAAAGAAAATAAAGAAGCCATGCTTACATTTACAAAGAGGACTCTATCATTTAGGGACCACTATTGAAAATTCTCACTTTATGTAAACAACTAGCCTAAACCCAAGAAGGCAGAGACATCAGAGGAAGGAGCTCTGATGAGGCTCTTAGACATCAAGCAGATTCATGCCAAGAAAGATGATCATTCCACATATTTCGGCTAGTCCAAGTTTTGTTAATATATCAAACCAGAGACCATAATAATAATAATAATAATAATAATAATAATAATAATAATAATATTGGTCACCACTGCAGCTCTTCCACCAGTTCACAGGGGATCCTACTTCCCTTCCTCTTCTTAGCTTTTAGGATGAACATTTTCTAGAACTGACATAAACAACCTCACAACATGATTTGCCAGATTGCTAACCTTCTTCCTCTTCCCTGTACATAGCCTGAGTTAGAATCCTGCAGGGCCTACTGTGATTATCTTTATTAGCCAAATGAAGTGAAACAAACAAAAGAATGGGGTGATCCCAGAATTTAAAAGACCTTATCACACATGGGGGGGGGGGGGTTGCAGCTCAGATCTTCAGTCTCTCCTGTTCTAGCAATGTAAAGTGTGATGTTTTTCCACACCAGATCCAGAGTCACTCCTCTCTAGCAATGCGGATTGAGGTTAAAGCATTATGTTTTTCCACACCTGGTTGCCTTGCTGTTGTCCTTCCAAAGTGAGGGGCAAGCAAAGTCAGTTTGATTCTAAGCAAGTCACGTGATGCAGACTCAAGCAAAGGGGAGTGAGTGCACATAGTATTACCACACCAGAGCATACTTTGAGGGTTCAACGATTTGAAATGGCACCTTTGTACATGCTCAGTGGGGCTCTGGAAGCTGTCCTCCTTCCCTGCCCCCTCCTTAGCTGTCATCCTTCATTGGGGTCTAGGAGAAGGCAGGGGATTATGGGATAGGTCACGGGGGGGTCCCTGGAGCCAGGATCGGGATGCAGGAGCAGTCAGGGGATGATGGGATAGGTCACGGAGGGTCCCTGAGGCCAGGATTGGGTTACAGGAGCAGTCAGGGGATGATGGGATAGCTTGCTGGGGGTCCCTGGGGCCAGGATCGGGATGCAGGAGCAGTCAGGGGATGATGGGATAGCTCGCTGGGGGTCCCTGGGGCCAGGATCAGGATGCAGGAGCAGTCCGGGGATGATGGGATAGCTCGCTGGGTCCCTGGTGCCAGGATCAGGATTCGGAGCAGTCAGGGGATGATGGGATAGGTTGCGGGGGTCCCTGGGGCCAGGATCGGGATGCAGGAGCAGCCAGGGGATGATGGGATAGCTCATTGGGGTCCCTGGGGCCAGGATCGGGATGCAGGAGCAGTCAGGGGATGATGGGATAGCTCGCTGGGGGTCCCTGGGGCCAGGATCAGGATGCAGGAGCAGTCAGGGGATGATGGGATAGGTCGCTGGGGGTCCCTGGGGCCAGGATTGGGATTTGCGTGAATGTGTGTGTTTGCGTGAATGTGAATATAGATGTGTGTGTGTGTGCGCGCATTTGCGTGAATGTGTTTTGCGATAAGAGACAGGGTTAGGTGGCAGAGGGGGCGAGATGGGGATGCAGGAGCAGTTAGAGGATGATGGGTTAGGTGTCAGGGTGAAGGAGTGGAGCAGATCGGGGTCTAGGAGAAGGCAGGGGATGATGGGATTGGTGTCAGGGTGAAGGAGTGGAGCAGATTGGGGTCTAGGAGGATGCAGGGGACGCAGGGGATGATGGGATCGGCTGGTTAGCAGAGAGGAGGAGATGGCATGGAGGAGGAGGAGAGGGATGACAGAGCAGGACACAGGGGCCAAGGGGGGTGGCATCGGAGTTCTTTTCCACACCAGACCAATTCACAGTGCAATCGAAGGGAGCCTGGAAGTGAATTCTGTGAAGTCACTTTTCTCCCGGTTTTACCAAAATGAGGGGTGACTTCAGAAACACTGCTGAAGCACTTTGCAAGGGGCTCCCATAGAAATCAATGGCGTCTGATAAAACAGTCACTTTATGACATGAAACCGCATCATTGGAAGTGCAATCACTTCGGAAGTGAGCTGGAACTGAGCCACAAAACCACCAAAAAGCTCCGTGTAGGATGCTTGGGGCAATTATGAGGTATTTTTTTAAAAGGCCTTCAATGGAGGGGGGTGTTGGCAGTTATGCAACTGGCATTCCCACAAAGACAGCTAATTTTGAGCTCTGTGGGAGTATATGCTGGATTCAAACAAGGGAGCTGTTGTCCCTGCAGTGTAGATGCTTAAAAATACAGATACTTTTGTCATAAGTATTCAAATGTAGCTTCAGAAGCTGTGAAGATCCTCTGCAAAGTCATTGAAGCAGCCTGGCTACATATAAAATATAAAATAAACATGAAGAGATGTCTGAATCCAAGTGGCAGCCTAAGGCGCAAGGTATATCTGATTTCTCATCAGCATCCAGCCACTTAATTTTGTTAAATGAAGGCTGGATTCACCTCAGAAAGTATCAAATGCATAAAAAGATCTGACACTGGTATGGAGATGCACACAATGGGGCATGAAGCAAGTCAATAGCTTAGCAACCCAACAGTGAAGGCTACCAACATATCCCATTAGAACTCTGATATTAGGCAATGTTCTCTGAGCAAAATGAAGAAGAGTCAAACCAGAAGTGGAAAGTTGGTGGGGGGGATCAATCATTAAAAATAAAGAACAGGAAAGGGGGAAAGTCTAAAATAGTCAGCATCAAGTCTGATTAAGGTTTCTATTAGAAGACAGATTGGGCCCTGGTAGCAGTGCTGTCCTTGTTAACCCAAGAAGCTATAGAAATGATTCCAAACTAGGGACACTTGAAGACAGTCCTACAAAAGGCCTGCTTATTTTTTCAGTCAATAAGTTAGTGGTTGTATTTAGATACTACTTTTCATTGAGCTAACGTTAGTGTAAGCAGCTTCTCCACAAACTGAGACAGAATGTCTGGTCCAGGAGAGAACCCAATCAGGCTGAAAACAAACATTGTGAATTTCCATGGCTCATTGAGGAATTGAAACTGCACTTCCCAAATATAAGTCCAAACCTGGGTCTAACCACCATACTGGTTCTCGGTATGTTTCTAACTGGAGAGGTATGGGAGGCCTAGGGAAACCTTTCATAAAGAATACAAATGTGAAACTGCTCATCTAACTAAATTAGGTAACAAGTCCCTAAGAACAGCTGCTCTATAACAGCATGTTTAAGGAAGGGATCTGGGAGAATCAGGCAGATTTCAGGCTTTACTCTATTTGGTATAAACTTCTGGAAAACACTAAGATAAAATGGTTATATACCAAGAAGGACAAGTTCTGCTTGAGGGGAAATAGCTTTTGAAGTGGCAAATTCTGTCTCACTTGATTTATTTTTATTTTATTTTTTATTTTATTTTTTTGGAAAATGTCAATAAACACATGGACAGGTAGGATCCAGAGCAGGTTGTTTACTTGATAATGTTCCCCACCAAAGGCTCTTGAAACCTGGTCAAAGAACAGGAAGTTGAGGATAGGAATAAACAGTCAGTTCTTGCCATCTATGAATAAATGGTCTCTTGTCCCCAACAATCCAGAGAAATAAACTAAGATCAAATCCTAGCATAATTCTCGCCAGAGTATAAGGTTTGGATATCATTACAAATAAACTACAGGTACCTGGCTTGTTCAGCCACTCCCAATTTCATTGGAAGTAGCCTTGGGTAGCCTTTACCAATATGGGGGGGGGGGGGGGTGTTTGTGGTGATGGTGGTTATTCTGTGCCATGCCTCATTTTTAATAAACCAGAATTCTCCACAACCTAGTGTTTGTTTGTTTGTTTTTTGCCTCTATCATTTCTGCATTTATCAAAATGCTAGATTTTTTAAAAGCCAACCCTAAACAGTAAATAATTATTTAAAACATTTAGTAAGCAAATGCTTACTTCTATGCTTTGCAAAAGTTACCCGGAACACTAAGTTATGGGCACCCTAGTGACAGGCACTGGAAACACTAAGATATGATGGTTTAATAGTGAACATGGATGTTGGCGAAAAGAGGGCATGTGTGTGAGTGTGTGTGCTGAATGTCAACTGGCAACCCCATGAATTTCATAGGGTTTTCCTAGGCAAATTTTGCCCATTCCATCCCCTAAAATACAGCCTACAGCACCTAATATTTGTTGGCAGTCCCCTAGCCAAGTACTAATCAGGACTGACCCTGCTTAGCTTCCAAGATCAGACAGGATCTGATGCCATTAGGGGAGAGTGAAATAATCAGAATTGTTTTTCAGCAGCTACCATGGTATAAATCCAGTAAAACCTTGTTAAGTACAACAAAATAACAATATGCATGTGACCTGAGTGCTCAAAAAGAGGCTTTCATCCTGGGTGTCATCTCCTCTCTGTAGTGTCAGTATAAGTACTGTACTGATTTCATCCTTCTTAACCTCAGATCCTTTTTAATCCCTGCTCTGTGACTCAGCTCAACACTATCCAAATCCATCTCCACAAGCAGCTACCTCAAGGTAACCAATACCATACAGGCTTACACAGCCTCTCAACTCCAAGCCTGTGCTGTTATTTGAAAAAAGAGAAAGGAAACTGGTAATGCTTGGTAGAGTTATCACAAATCAGTAAACAAACACAGGCATTCTCAGTGATCAGAACTTAGCTGTCCTCTTAAGTGACCCTCATCAGTGATCCCATTATACAACTTAACCCTCTTCACTAAAGCTTCACTTCATCTCCATTTATCTAGATTATACCTTCAGATTCTACATCTCTGTTACTGTTGGTAGGCCTAGGTAAATAGGAAATGAAAGTGGAGAAACTGATAACTAAATAGTGGGGTATAAACAAAGTGCCATGCCTGAGAGGTGTGAGTGATAGACTGACTGTAAATAAAGGAAACCTGGTATTAGCATGCCCTCCCCCTGCCCTCCCTGGATATGGTTTTCATAATTAATATCTGGCATCAGACATGTTTTGAGATGTCACAATGACCTGTGAAGATTAGGAAGTTACACATGTAAGGAATTACATTGACCTAAAATAATATGTGAGAGTCCTTGATAGTAATAAAATAACCACTAGATGAGTTTGCTGATCATGTCACCCCTCCCCCAGGCTCTCTGAATTTCCATTTGCAATGGAGACAAAGTGAATCCCATCATAAGGATTCACAGTCAAAGATCACACCTTTCACCTCACCTTATGCTATGTCCCTATATACACTTCCTGTCTGATTATCTAGGGCAGTAATGGCAAACCTTTTAGAGACCGAGTGCCCAAATTCAGTGGCATTCCTGCACCAGGTATCACCCCTTGCTGGGAGGGAGGTGGGACTTCTGGTGGGGACAGACTTCTGGGGGGAACCCAAGGCACATTCAGCCTCAGGCTACCAACAGCAAACCCCCCTATGATGAAACTTGCCAAGAAAACATCATGATAGTTTCACCTTAGGGTCGCTATAAGTCAGAAACGATTTGAAGGCACCACACACAAAAGTCATTCTCTCTCAGCCTCAGAGGATGGGAATGGAAATCCCCCTCTGGTAAAGCTTGCCCTATGATAGTTTCACTTTAGGGTCACCAGGAACCATAATTCGGAAGGGAAGGAGAGTGCTTTGGGTGCAATACTGCATTACATTGTTATAGTGCTGTTATTTCACTTTTACTGCTACAGCTGCTTCCTGTAGAATACTGAAATTAGCAGTTTACAGAGGGGCATTTAGAATTCTCTGCAAGGGAGCTCTTACACCTCACTAAAGTACAAACTCTAGAATTCCAGAGGGCATGCATAGCAGGAAATGTGGACTAATAGTGAAACTCCTGCTGCTCATCATAGTTGCCATCACTGCTTCTTTCATAAGGAAGGAAGCCACAGGAATATAGGAGACTGTGGCTGGAAGAGAGAAGTGCTCTGAAATGCTCTATAATACAACTCCCCAGGCCACTCCACCATACTGGCCAGTGATTGATTCTGCGAGTTAAAGTCCAAAAAAGTAAAGCTTCCAAGCATGGCATGAGAGCTGCCTCTCGTGATGAAACATTGATAAACTTCACTTTTTTGACTAGATTTTTGACTATGGCTTCAGCCCTTCCACGCTGCTCTATCCAACCCCACAGCCCTCTTGCTCTGTGGTGTAGACCGTGTAGTGGTTTTTAATTTCAGTTTTCAGAATCTCACAACTAGTATAGCTATTAAGCACTATTGGGATTAAGAGTCCCTAAAGGTAACATGTCCAGGCTCTGCTAAAGTAGATTCAAATAATCCCAACTCAACAGCCTCACCTCCGCTTCAGCAAGCCAAGGCTGCCATCCTGGCTACACAAACTGATTCTTCAAAGGAGAAAAAAGACAAGTGGGAAGGTCAGCAGCCTGGGGCTTCCAAAGGTTGGCTGAGCTTCTCTGGTAATGTCACCATGAAAAGAACTGTAAAGACTAGAGAAACCCTACACATAGGGTGCGTCTATTTTGTAGAAATAATGCAGTTTTACACCACTTTAAGTGCTGTAGCTCCCCTATGGAATCCTGGGATTTGTAGTTTTACAAGGTCTTTAGCCTTCTCTGCCAAAGAGTACGGGTGCCTCACAACTACAAATGCCAGGATGGAGTAATGTCAGTTAAAGTGATATCAAACAGCTTTATTTCTATAGTGTAGATGCACCCATAGATACAAGCATCCAGGAATAATTCTTCTTCAGGGTCTTCACACTTGCAAAACTTCCTCCACTTCCTAAATGTCTAGATCTTTTTTTAAAAGGGCAGGGGGGAGTTGAGCTTCTTGAATTCTTGTACTGTAGAAGCTCACAGAAAACAAAGTGATATAAAAAATAACATCTAAGAGTATGGGAGATACTTAATAGTGAATACCACTGGTAAGAAACATCCAAGAAAAACCTGCTTGTCAAATTTCCATGCCCCCAATTGTGCTAATAAGGCAGATTCTCGATCTGGCAGTTGATACTGGCAGCTACACTAAGATCTGAGATTATGTGAGCCATGCCCAGCAGGGATGCATAATCTCTTGCACTAATCTCGTGTACAAAGAATGATGATCACACACTGAATATGCTCTCCCACCATTCAATCTACTATATTGGGGTTGGACTATGACTCTGGAGAACAGGGTTTGAATCCCCACTCATTAATGAAACCCACTGGATGACCTGGCAAGTCACACCCTCTCAGCCTCAGAAGATGGCAATGAAAAACCTCCTCTGAAAAAAACATGTCAAAAAAAAACCCACAGTAGGGTTACCTTAGTCAGAAGTCAGGAACAACTTGAAGGCACGAAATAACAATAAAGATTCCATTTAGGTAGAGCTTCTGCTCTTTGGCTCTACATAACTTTGAGGAGAGGTAATTTCAACAGGTACAAGGAAAGGTCTGGATTTTCCTTTGTGTTGTGGTCCTGATCGATTTGAGGGTCTTGCTTCACCTCCAGTTAGGGTTTTCCCAACTACAAGAAAAGGAGCATTCTAACAAGATATCCAAAGGTATCTTTAACATCAAGTCTGGGTTTGCTGAATAACATTTCTATAGGATTCATAATCTGAAAGGGTATGGGGAATTCCTGCCTTTGAACCATTTGCTTTGATTATTAGCTCTAAAGAATGGTTCATTTGTGTTGTCCAAAATATTCTTAGAAGCAACAACCACCATTTTATACAGCACTTCTCATTTAAAAACTGATGCCCTTCATAATTTCTTATTTATAAATCCTGGTTCCCAATAAACAGCTGCTACTTCCTTGCTCAAAATACAGATGATATAAACATGAACATGGAGAACAAGTAAATTAAGGATAAAAACAAAGCTCACCTGTGTAACTAGATTTTAGGAGGGGGGAAGAAGAATGTAGAAGGGTAGGGGTAATGCCATCCCCAACCAGCCATTGTCCAGATGTATTAGGCTACAGCTCCCATCATCCCCATCCAATTCAGCGATTATCAATGCCAGTTTGGGATCATCAGAGTTGTATCCTGACACATTTGGCACACAGTAGCATGTTAAAACATGGAGAGGTACGATGTCAGAAAAACAAGAAATGTGTGTGAAGGAGAGTAACAGAATTAAGTACTGTATAAAAGTTACATGCACAGTAATTCCCAGATGAGATACATAGATTTCACTCTGTACTCACACGCACAGATCCCAAAATGGTATGTTGTTGTTGTGTGCTTTCAAGTCCTCTCTGACTTATGGCAACCCTAAGGCAAACCTATCACAGGGTTTTCTTGGAAAGGTTTGTTCAGAGGGGGCTTGCCTTTGCCTCTGAAACTGAGGCCCTTTTCCACTGCTAATAACTGGTTGTCTGAACAGAGTTATACCATTTGAGATGCTGACTACAAAGTCAGTTGACATGACAAGAAATAAGTCCCCCACCGCAAGCTAATTCCCACTACAGACAAGAGACACCTGCTTTCCTGGGGTAGGATTCTTTTTTTCTTTTTCTTTCAGGAGGCTCTAATGTTGGACAGCTCTCTGGCAAAAAGAAAAAGCTTATCTTCTAATGCTGCCAATAAGAGTCTTACCACAGCATCATTTAAAAAGTGTTTCCAGAGGAAAAGTGCTATTTGGGAGCATAGCATAGCTGTGTGGCTTCAACTTCAAACTTAAAAGTGTGGCCTGGAGCTTCTCCTCTGTCCTACCTTTAAGTAATCTTCACATTTTATTAGTTTTCTATATTGTGCCATTGGAGAATGTCGAAGTAAATGCAAGAGAGAAATTATTGAAGATACTTTCATGACAATGATGGTTTTAAATTCAATTTACAGACTGATTTAAAGAATAGTTAATGAGTACCATTTATACTCATCTATAAGTTGAGAAATTTATGCCCCAAAATTGACCCCAAAATCCTGGGTCAACTTATATATGGGTCAATATGGCAATGCTGATGATGGCAGTTCATTCAGTGACAAACAAACAAACAAACAAACACACACACACCTTCCTCCTCACTTTCCTTAGTCCAGCATGCATGCACATACACACACACTTTCTCTCCCTCCCTGCCTTAGCTACTTTTATGTGTGGTTCTCTACCAACTGACTCTTCATCTCCTCACCCTCTGTGAGTAGACAAGCTGGCTGCTGCAGACAACTGTGGATGGACCTGCAGTAAAGAGCTTCCATTCCAGGAAATGACTACTGTAAAAGTAGGTTTCTCAGTGGCACTGAAGGGGCAGAGGGTGACTGTGACTGTTTTTAAGCCAACTCCAAGGGAAAAAATGGCTGCAACTGAGGCTCTTTGGTGCTTCCTCACTGCAGCAGAGAAACAGCCTCTGTTCACTGTCTGGAAAATGCTGAAGTGCACCATCACCTGAGGAGCCTCAAAGTTTTACCCTCAATGTATCCACAAGTCATACCAAAATCAATAACTTTGGCCCCAAAACTTACCGTTGACTTATACATGAGATCAACTTATAGTCAAGTATATACGGTATATATGAGACTAAGATGCTCATAAACTTCACAGACATTAGCTCAATTACCACTATAGATATTCTGTAAGTGAAGTCAATATTAGTTCTTCAAATTGTAGGTGGAAACTGGCTTGTGTAAAGCAAGAGCTTGGAAATATTGTCAATTTGGAGTACAATATCCAAAATCCCACCAGCCAGCATGACCAGTTCTACCTTAACTGATCCAGAAAGCTCATACTTGAAAGCAGTTTTTCTTTCAGATCTTTTTCATTCACCGGCTTTTAGCCAGTGTGGTATTGTAACACTGTGTCATGATAGCCTGTTCTGGTGCCTATTATGTTATATTGCTGCCAGTTGATCCAACTTCTCCCAGAACTATCTCCACCCATAACCATTCCACCTGGGTGCACCAGCTGGACAGATGACAAAGAGATGTATCCTCCATCAGACTTGATGGGTCCATTGCAAATGGGCTTCCATTCTTCACTGGTCAGTCCATCCACCAGTCTGAGGAACTAGACGGAAGTCTATGAAAGTTCGTGCTGCCAATTTCTTTCTTTCACTTAGTCTCAAAGGTGCTACAAGATCTCTCTACACCAGTCTCTATGTAACTTTTATATAACACTATGCAAGGCAGGAATGAGGAGCCTCCGGCTGTTTTAGACCACAGCTGCATCAACTTTAATCAGCATGGCCAATGGCAAGGGAATATGGGCAAGGAAGAATAAAAAAAAATCTGAAGGAGTATAGGTTGCTATTCCCTGTTGTAAGAGATGGTTTCCAGGGTTGTCTTTCCTTGTCCCATATCTTTTTCTATGTTGTCTATGTTTTCTATGTTATACAGTAAACAGTTTATATTATTATATGATTATATAACAAAAATGTCTTGAATGTGCTGGTAGAAAGAAAATATTTAATGATAGCAAGCAAACAAAGCAATATCTCTGCCACATAAAGTAGATGGAAGGTCAATGCCCTCCTACTTCTCACAACTGTTATTTTGAAAGCAGCTTTAGCTGAGCACTGCTGGTTTTACACAATCAAGACCGTGTTCAGTCAGCTGAGAAATCATAAAAATGTGAACGGTTCTTGAAATCAGTGACTAGTGCAGAAGAGGCAGAGTGCCTTATTATATGCCATTTTGAAAAATAGCTGTGGATGAGATTAAGGAAGAATTGCATTTCCTGAAAAAAACAAATTGTGTATAAGTAGTGCTGGAAAATATCCCTTAATCAATATATCATCAAAGGCACAGTTTTAAAGAAAGACAGCTGAGCAATGTGCAACTAATAGTCCAGTCTTTATTATGTAACTGAAAATTGTCCAGAGAAGCCTTAAGAGGGAAACTGTAGTAGTTTTCTTTTCACTTCCCTGCTCATGGCATTACGCTTTAGGAAGTGAAACAGTGGAGACGTAATTGTGTTACAACTGTTTTGCTATTGCTAGAGTCTTTCCACACCATATAAGTATACTATGAGAGCTCAACACAAAGAGATACTTGAAACCAAATTTGGAAATGAATAATTTTTATAAATGATATACAAAACAGGGAGGCTTCTGCTTGGTTGTGCTTCCAGCTCATCAGCATGGCATCTCTGGCAAGTCATCCATTGTTATGTTGTTCTATATGAAATGCTCCCTTTCATTTTATTTAAAAAAGGGAAAACTGAATCCTCGATTTTAACCTCCTGATTCTACTGCTATTAAAAAAACAAACATACAGGTAAAAGCATGGTACAGTCAACCATGACTCAATGTCAAACTACTGTGCATGAGAGTGAAATATGACTTGTTTAAAATCACTTCTCAAAACCTCCTTCAACATGTAAAACTCATATGTGGGCCAATATTTAAAGCACTTAACAAAGAATATGATAAACCAACCATATTCCTATCTAGGATCAGTGACAGAAAATTTTCTAGTGCTTTGCATGAACATATAACCTCTCTGTTACAGATCTGCTACAAGCATAGATGTTTATCACAGAAGCTTTTTTTCAAAAACCAGTTCCAAAACTTTGGAAAACTATTTTTAAAAAAAACAAACCTTTAACTTCCAGAATCCTCTAGCCAGCATAGCCATAGTTTTTAGAAAAATACTCTAAAAATGTTTAAAAACCAAACAAGCAGATTTTAACAGAACCCAGTGAAATCAGAGGTTGAAAGAGTTAATGTTTTGGACAACACTTCTTAGAATGCCCAATCAGCATCTCCATGCTAATGGGGGGATTCTGGGAGCTGTTGTTCAAAAAGTAACATTTCCGAAAGCATATTATAAGATGAACCCTGCTGGGTCAGGAGCCCTGATGGCACAGTGGTTAAATGCCAGTACTGCAGCCACAAGGTTGTGAGTTCAATTCCAGGGCTCTAGGGTTGACTCAGCCTTGCATCTGAGTACCCAGCTTGTTGAGGGCAATTAGCTTACACATTGTAAACAGCTTACAGACTAATAATAATAATAATAATAATAATAATAATAATAATAATAATTTGTATTCTGCTTAATCTCGAGGAAGCCAAGTGCATCATAGCAGTAAAACAAGGTACAGTTAAAAGAGAAATGCATTAAAAATCCCAAGATCCCCATCTCTCCCCACTACTGAGTTCTGTATTAAGTGGTACAGAAATATAAACACAAGTTGCAATTGATCACTGCATTATGTACAGATGTTATCTTCCAAGTGGCTTCTATTTCAAGTATTAGAGGCATCAGGAGGTCTAGAGTATGAAGGATTAACAACAACACCGAGGCAATGTTTTACCTGTACATTTTCATTATGTTCGTTTCACTGGTTTGGGAGCAAATTGTTTTGAGTCCAAGTGAAAGTGTAGTTCCTGAAGCTCTACTTTTTTGCCATAGTCAGTTATTCAAAATGTAAGATAAAATTCTTTTGTAGATGGAATTGGTTTCTGTATGAAGTGTTTAATAGCTTCTGAATTGAAGTGCAATTTTAAAAAAAAGAAATGTAAACGCTATTGCTATTGGGTCAGAATAAAACTTGAGGAAGTGAATTCTATGATTTAACCATGTGTCATATTAAGAAATAATTCCTTTTGTCTGACCTGAACCTCCCACCAAGAGTTCTATACTTTCAAAGACCTCACAAGCAGCCGATAACCCGGCCTGGATAAACTATTATGACAGATAATTATTTGGCAAGAGAAACTCTCCAACATCAGCTGCCACTGACTCATTTGCTTACTCCTTCACAGCGGCCACAGTGGTTAAACCACAACATCTGGACCAGAAGAGGTTCCTCAAATCCAGCATAAACAGTATAAGGGTCTTTGTTTATAAATAGCAAGTCCCATCTCTGTGTGCTTGAATTGATCTCCATGGGTTCAGCTGTGAGAGAATGGAAAGAGAAGTCCCTCTTTCTCAGATTCGGACTTTGGGAATGGGAATGGCCCACCAGTATCTGGCAAATAAACAATATGGAGAGATGGATGTTTTTTAGGAGAGCTGTTAAGGGCATTTGTTCAAGGTTTGGATGTGTGTATATGTGCACTGAGAATGCAATAGATCATATTATAATGTGCCCGTGAGTATGCTTTGTGATTGCCATAATTGCAATATATATGTGCCAGAATCCTCTCAAAGTTCAAGAATATAGAATTTTCAGTGCACTGACTTCAGCAGAACACTGCTAAGTGAATAAGCAGGCTATAGTCTCTATGGCGGGGTACAGACCGCCGCTTTGCAGCGGTCTGGCGCCGCCGCCAGAAGGTCCGCGGGGGAGCCGGAGCCTTCAAACGGCCCGACTCCCGCGCAGACCGAAAAAAGAAGCTCCAAAATGGAGCTTCTTTCTGCGTCGCGTTTGCGACGTAGCGAGGCGCCAGGGGCGCGCTCGCTACGTCAGCAGCGGCGCGACGCGTCTGGACGCTGTGCGTCCGATACGTAAAGATGGCGCCGGCCATGTAGAAAGGCCGGCGCCATCTTGTACAGACGGAGTCCGTACGAGGCCCAGGGGCGTCTAAAAGAGACGCCCCTTTTTTAAAATGGGACGTCCTCCGGACGTCCCAAAGGGCCGTCTAGAAAGCCCCTATGCTTTCTATGCAACACCACAACAGCATAAAAACCAGTAACAGAGCATTTCAACCTTCCTGGACATATATTACCTAACTTACAAGGAGCAATTCCTGAACAAACAAACAGCTGAATTCAGTTATATTAGCAGTGGTTTGAACAGAGACAATGATTTCTTGGCATACTACACATATTAATACATGTCCTCACAACCAGTAATGTACAAAACAGTACTCTCTATTTCACAAATTATATGACATCAAGGGAACTGATTCTCAATAAACCAATTTATTGCATTTATACCTCAGAACTACAGACCAGCCTGACAGAGCTGAATCATCCTATACAACTGTCTGAATGTTTATGTCACAAATTGCATCTTTCTGTTTCAATTCTACCACCCCCACAATTATGCAACTGCTAATACAAAACTGTGGTTTGATATTAACTCCATCAGTACATATGAAGATGCAGGCTGAAATCCACAATAGCTCATATGAAAATAAATCAGTTTTAAAGGTGCTGCTAGATTCCTCTTCTTCCTTTTTTCTTTTCATGCCATTCCAGATTTATCAACAGTAACCTATAGTATTTCCCTCTAACATCTGTACACCTGGGGTAATGATTAACTGAAACTCATTTTAAAGTCCATTTTATAGGCCATGACATATTACTGTGGACCCTTGGTATCTGCTGGGGTTTCGTTCCAGGATACCAAAATCTAAGGATGCTCAAGTCCCATTATATTACAGTGGCATAATAAAATAGTATCCCTTATATAAAACATTAAAATCTAAATTTGCTTTTGGGAATTTTTTTATTTTACTATTTCCAAGCCATTGATGATTGAATTTGTGGATGCAGAATCTGTGGATATAGCAGGCTGACTATAAGAACAAAATATATTAGGTTTTTTAAAAAAATAAATTATGTAAAATAAATCTACACAGAAACAGAACCAGTGAACAACAACAGAAGACTAGCAGAGCTCTTGATGAATGTGGATCACCAATGGAAATGGCAGTAAAATACAGAGTGGATTTGCCATCCTCATGGTAGCAGATCCATCAGCCACTCCTGGACAAAAGTGTCTTGACCTATATTCCATCTTCTTTTTCACTTGAAAGTTGTACATAAAGCCATAGGTTGGTACTATCATTAGGTAGAGTGAGACAGCTGTCTGAAGTGGCAGTTGGTGGGATGAAGGAGGAGTGGTAGCATCAGCTCTCCTGGCCATTCCTCCTGAGGGTGCTCTGCCAGCCAATCTCCCTGGATGACAATGTAGCTGCATCTGCCCTGTGTCCCCTTAGACAGACTCCTGCTCCCAGGTGCAGTAGAAGAAGATGTCTTATCCCCAGCACTGAAACCAGATTTAACTACCATACAGCCTTTACGTTGTGGGGATGACTTGTCTTTTGCCTCAGCCAATAAAAACTCATGGATCAATGGTGGAGGCTGTAATCCTAAGCACACATGCATCTCATTAAACCTGCATCTAGATAGGCTGTCTTTGTCAAGATGAGTCTAAGGTTGAAGAAGGGGCCCACATCCTTCAAAAAACCACCTCCTGATGCACCTCGACAAGACTGCTGTAATTTCTAAATGGGTGTGCCTTTGAAGAAAATTCAGAGATTTCGATTCATGGTTTCCATTGGGGTGGATGGGGCAGGGGGCAGAGTTATAGGAAGCAGAGACAAAGGATCACCACAGATAAAGCCAAGCAGGAAATTCTGCATTATTCAGAAGTAAGCACAACTGATAGATTCAGAGAGCATCAAAAATCCTTTGCATATAACAATTAGAATAAATTAATAATGAAACTCACAGACACATCAAAATATGCCTTGAGCCACATTTCTCTCTGCCAGCAACCCATACTGCCCAAAAAATAAAATTGAATCAGGTGATTTGTTCTTCAGCCTACCACCTACAGGAAAATGTGGTGAACAAGTAACTGTCTAAAAACAGTCTTGCGTGGTAAGACTATGGTAAGACATCATCCCTTTATTGTCAACTCAGCCTGAGTCACAATAAATCCAAACATGCACAGGATAACTGTAAATTTCTAGGAACAAAGAGCCCATGCCAACACCCTCTGGTCTCCAGTCAAAAAATCATACAGTACAGTAACTATAGTCAAAAGATAAGGAATGAACTTAGTCCATGGCCAATGCCATATCTTTGAATGTAGCCTTTGTGTTTGATCATGGCAACACAACCAAGTTAGCATAAGATCCTGCAGTTAGCATAATAACTAACAAGGAGTTGTAGTCCAAAAAACCGCATAACTTTTTATAGCTTTGGAAGGACACAGCACTCATGAAATCACATATTTCCATATCTCTACCATCAAATATTAAAATATAACTGGCAGGGTTCGATCTTGTTCTCTTGTATTCCACTAACTAGCACCACATATACTGATGACAAAACATATAATTTTTAAAAGAAACAACCTCCAAATTAGGCAAGAATTGCAGCATGAGCAATTTTATTTTTCATTTAATACATCTTTAGCTGGTACATAATGCAACAGAAATTGTGAAGTAACTCAGTGAAATTTTCTTATCCACATATGCAATTCATCATGGGTGCTAACATTTGTATGGAATCTGTGTTCAGTATTGTAGGTGGTTTATGTACGCAGCTCCCTCTGAGGTTTCCATTATCTTTAAACAACAACACCTAAGCAATCACAGCCTTCTCTTTTGTGGCTTTCAGTCACACATGGTTGTGATTACTGGAATCTCATGTGACAGAATAGGCACCAATTGGTCCTGCATTTTAGAAGCCAAAATGCATCATGTCATGTGAATGGAGCCTGTGATAAAAGAATGTATGACTGTAGCAAAGATTAGAGCAGAAACTAAAACTTGCAAATAAAAAGTATCATCTAATGTGTTTGAACCCTTGACCCATTGGTAATCCATGTGCCGGTTTCAACATTAAATATTGCGCTGTGTTAGCAGAGCCGGAAATGTTATTTGTGGGACTACAACTGCCAGAATCCTCCAAAATGGTTGTACTGCCTGATGAGATTTATAGTCCCCAAAAGTAACTTTTCTGAGCTCTGGTTCTTTATTTTAGTATTTACCAATTCAGCTAGTGATTTGTTATTTTTCTTTCATTCCAGTGTTAGAGGCTAAACTATCAATGAGTTATCTAAAATCAGAGAGGCACCACAGAATGTACAAAGAAATGGATGGATAATGAATAACAAAAAGAAAGACTACATAGATGATTCAGCAGCATACAGCTGAATGCTAAACATCTGTTTTTACAAAGCTGCGTGGATTTTATGAACTGGACCACAAATGCTTTTTATCTTTCTGTTCAAAGCATTCATTGAATACATGTTTAGTTCTCCCGATACTCAAAGAGAGCGGAACTGCCTTCATTTAAATAACCTGTGAGGACATCCAAAACTATTCAGGTAATGAGTATTACAGATAAACTAGCATTCTGCTTACTTGAATTGTGATAACAAACTGATAGAGAAGGATTAGAAGAGAAATTATTTTTGTGTTTATTTTACTTTATTGATGACTTAGTGGTTTGAGTGTTCAGCTAAGGCATTTATCAGATGGGGTCTTTGCAGCTCAGATCTGGGGCATCTGCGGATTGGGTCATTCGCATTCACATGATAACAAGAATGTATTTTCATACCTGGTAGCTTTAAATGTGAGCCCCTTCTGCGGGACACTGGAGACCAGGGTTTAAATCTCCATTCAGCCACTGAATCCCACTGAGTAACTGAGCAAGTTACACTCAGAGGAAAACATGATAGGTTCACTTTAAGTTCATCATAAGTCAGAAACAACTTGAAGACACACAACAATAATAATGAAACACACGTGATGTATACCATATTAGCCTTCAGGCATTTACTATATAAATCTGTCTGTCCCATCCACTCTTTCTCCTGCCTTTCCTTCTTCTGTTCTCTGAAATTTCACACATTCACTTAAAGCAGGAGTAGGAATGTTTGGTCCTCCAGATGGTTTGGCCATTTTAATTTCCAAACATCTAATCAGCATAGCTGTAGCTTCAGTCCAAATAGGAGAGCAGAAGATTCATAATTCCAGACATAAAATAAGAGAATATGGTGGAGGTGCAAAAGCTATGATTCACATCTAATTGCTGAAAGACTCAGTTGAAGATTCATGCTATGCATGGGGGGGGGGAATCATATGGCCCTCCAGATGCTGCTCAACTGCAACTCCCAGAATTCCTCACCATCCATTGTGTGGACTAGGACTGGTAGGAGCTGCAGGCTAACAACATCCAGAAGGCTTCATAATTTCTATTCCTGCTCTGCATCCCAAAAAACAATTGCATTATCATGGATTCAAATTTGAGTGAATGATTACAATTTGTATTTTACAAACTGGACACCAAGGTGTCATAACTTGGCTAAATAAAGAACCTTTCTCCTTAATTTTCAAGTAATAATAAAAGCATTCCTAATGGTGATAAATGCAGTGCTTTTATTTGCCATCCCAAAGTTAAAAGCTGCACACTTGAGAGCTAAATACTCTCCTCCAAAACTGCCTCTAGGTAAATGCATGCTTATACCCTTCCAGATCTGTAGCATTAATTTATCGTATAACAAGCGAGGCTTTCCCAGTGGGAGACTTCATAAACACAGCTGCAAAATTGTGTCTGCAAAACCACACTTGTCTGTTTACATTGAAATGATTGTATCTTTGGAACAGAAGAAGAGCTTCTTGATTAGTGTATTCTAATAACAATACAGGTGGCTGCATCAGAGTTCCTAAACCTCCAGGAGAGGTGAACTGAAGTAGTGCTCCCATTCTTCCATCCTTCAGTTAATAGTATGTGCCTTTGGTCATATGTCACCTTGTGGCTTTCATTGGGAGTTTTTAGGCAAGGAATTCTCAGAGGTGGTGTTGCCAGTTCCTTTCTCTGAAATACAGCCCAAGTACTAACCAGAGAGATTACTCTGCTTGTCCCAAATGAGCCTAAGGCAGATGTACAACTTAATAAAAATAGACTATTTACACATAAATCTTTAAAATGTCAACCACAAAGTTAAAATGCACAATATAAGCTTCTTAAGCAGGAGAATATATATATTCATTTATATATATAAATGTATAAAGGGAACTACTGTGACTAAGCATATGTGAGGCAAAATGGTGACTAATTGCAGGCAGCTGATTGTCTCCAAAGAAGTACAAACTAGACACCAGAATTTACTGAATCACTTAGAACTTCACAGTCAACAGCCAAGAGCAGCAAACATCTCTCATGTAAAATAAAAACTATCAAACTATGATACACTCCATTGTATAGATAGTATATATGGAAATACAGTGGAAGAGAGATAAAAGGATTTTTTTTAAATAAATAAATAAATAAATGGCCACTAATATTTATTAACATAAGGCAGACGTTTATATGATGGCATCCAGAAAACTGGATAAACTGCTTTGTAAAATGAACCAATGAGTAATTACTTGAAGTCCACATGCTATGACGTTTCCAAGCAAGGACGTAGCCAGGGGGCGGAGTGATCTTGGGGTCTGGACCCCTCCCCTTCCATTAGAAAAATGAATGGTGTGTGCTGCTGCGCTGCCGCACCCTAGCCCCATTATAATGGTGGCACTTAGTCTGGACCCTCCCCCTTCCTAAAATCCGGGCTACATCCCTGTTCCAAGTCAGAAGGTATAGCTAGCAAGCACACCTAAAAACTCACTTCTTTTCAAAACTGAGAACTAAATGCAAGTCCTTCAGAACCACTAGAAGTCGAGGGCTGTAACAAGGCCTCTCTTTAGGGCAAGAGGAACAAGGCATCCATTTGGAGTCTCATATTTCAAAGCAGCTTTGGACCACTGTGCCTGCCTGGGAGAAAGTGAAATTGATGGAAATTGAGTCAATATCCCTTCCTCTTTTCTTTTTACCAGGTGTCCTTCAATATAACCTTAGAGGCTTCCTCCAAAGTGATTCAAGGTTTGCACAGAGAAAACTGGAAGGTTGGTCAATATCCCATCTCCATCAGCTTGTTCTAAGGACTTATTCATATTTGTGTGTTTATTAAAAATTACTTAGGCTGTGGTCATGTGTAATCCTAGGGAATTAGCTCCACAAAACAACAGGAATTACTTCAAACCAAAAATGTACAGAATTTTACTGTTAATGACTTATGGCTAAATGTGTGAACTGCATCTATTGTAAAAAAAGCTTTACATTTTGAAGTGATGCAAGATTGGACAAAAGCTCTATCTAAGATATAGGCCGCTCATTACAACATTGTATTCATTGACAAATGAGCATGGATCCAAAGAATGTCACAAACCATATTCTTGTTTCTTGTATTTCCCACACAGACACAGAGCACTTGAACCTGGATTCTGACTCCATGTTCTTTGGATCGCATCCAACTAACTGTAATTGGCAGGGATGGGGGAGAGAAAGAGACTGGAGAATACATAGAGAAATATCCTGGGGAAGGATTGCTGGCTGCTGACCTGCAACCTAAAGATTTATACTAGGACCTTATGGGGATGTGATCTCTCTCTCTCTCTCTCTCTCTCTCTCTCTCTCTCTTTCTTGAAAAAGTTCCAAAGGTTTTTTTCTTTGTGGGATGAGTTTTGCACATTTTTTTCAGTGATTTTTCACATCTTGGGGTTTTTGCCAAAAAAACAATTCATTTGTTTAAAAATAACCATCTGTGTTTTAGTGATTAAAATAACCCCATGTTGCCCAGTAAATATTTTATATTTTGTGTAATATGAATTGCTTCCTTGAGAACATGTTGGGCATTGCACAACTGGATCTAAGCTCCTAAAATGTGGAAACACTCACACAGAGATGCTCTCACTTGAGGATGAAAGATTTTACAAATATGACATGGCTAGTTTTGAAAAGCTGGCAAATGATGAGGGACAAAGCACCCATAGCCTATTTTGCTTGTTCCCCAGTCACCATCCATCCTTCTTCTGCTTGCTACATAAAAGGAATGTAGAGAAATTCTACAGACTAACATGACTAGATCTTTGAATTCTTCATAAAAAGAGATTACAGTATTTTTTTTCAAAAAGAAAAGTATTCCACGATTTAATTTCTGGAGTTTTGCAGAGTTATAATCATAAATATAAATATAGCATTCATCCTGACAATCTCCAAGAAGAGTCCAAACATCCAGGCAGGTGTGATTGTATGCATGTACATGTACATAAACTGTTCACAACTGTGTACTATTGCTGGGATCAATCCATTTTTTTATCTACCTGTTACTGTGAAGACTGTAAACTTACATGGAAGAAAGAACCCTGATGGAAGAGTTCCAGGGGATATTACTGCACCTATTACTAAAAAAATCCAACCTCTGAGCTACAACTCAGCAATCCCTTGCGACACTATAACCAAGGATGCTGGGAAGAGGCAAAATTAGGATAATGCTGCTTTAAATAAGAACCTTATTGCCTCCCAAATGATATTTTCCTTTATTCCACAAATTTCTAGCATTGCAGTAAATTAAAACTGCAAACTTCCATAAATTAAAACTTCCATAATCTCACAACATTGGCTATGCTAGCTAAAGAAAACTGTAGGTTAACTCCCCCCCCAAAAAAAAACCTGGAAGGGCCACAGTTATTCACTTATGTTCTGGCCACAGCAGTGTTCACAAATGTCCTTACGGTGATCTACAATTGAACATTGGGTAGTGCCTGTTCATCCATGAAGCCTGTCCAGTCAGGGTAGTTTATAGGCCAAAATACATTTCTGGGCTCCAGGGGACCCACTGGAAAACTGGGGCGACTCATGAGAACAGACATAAGTCAGTTCTGTCTCCTCTAAACTCTCAGGACTAGTAAAGTGACTGTGACACTCCTGGTCCTCCTTCTCTCCTGTATTTCTAAAGCAGCAATCCATCATTTCAGAAGTCATTAATTGCAGCCCCTCTCCACTTCCTTAGGCAAAAACACAGCACTCTCTGCTGGAATTAATCTGGTGGCCTAATATGGTGTGTTGGTGCTCTGCTCTGTGTCTATGAATGAAAAGGTCCAGGATGAGCTGCTGATAGAATTGTATGGTACAGTGAATATGATGAAAGAAGCTTCCCAGTGTTTAAACAGCAAAAACAAAAGAAGGGGTTGGGGGGGGGGGGGGGAATTTAGACCAGGCTGACCTGGATGTATTCTGAGAGTGATAGTCCAAAAAAGTAGGCTTTCTAGCCTCTGGTAGGAGAGTAGAGGAATAGCAAAATCAAGTGGGCATTAGTCATTCCTTTGGATGGACAGATACCCTGACAATGAAAAGATGGGAAATTTAAAGTGTCATAGGCTTTCATCAAACAAAGAATGCACCCTTCAAAAAATCTACGGAGGAAACAAGCAGGGATTGGGTAGAGAAAGTGGAAGAAACATTATAAATTCTTGGTTCTTCCTGAGCACAGAAGAATGCCAGCATCCCTTTTAATCCAAAATGACACATCTTGGCAGGCTTGATGTAGGTCTCATAAAGCCCTGAAGAAAGAGAATCATGGGAGAATCAGGCACAGGATGATGGCTCCACCCCCATCAGCAAAGAAAGGAGTCAAGAAGAGGTCAACATAGATGCTGAAATCAAGGGAGCTGAAAACACTCAGCAGTGGATAATGCTTCCCCAGTTCCCCAGTGGAAAATTAAATAACATTTAAATGAAGTGAAACAACACCGTCTCATGTTCTGGAGGCTGTCACTACCCTGACACATGATATCTGCAAAACACAGCTAAACAATCTTCATATCTCTGTTTCTCTATGCTTAAATTTTCTTCAAGCCTATACTCACTGGGCAAATTAAATGCCTGAGCCAGGACATAGAACAGTTTTTAAGGTAGAAGGACTCAGTATTGTCAGGCAGGTTGTTATTAATTTTACCTATTTAGAGGTACTTGTAGGGGGAGGGCAGATTGCTTTTCCCACCCATTATCATAGAACCTTCCTTAAATATGAAGATTTGTACTACAAGAATGTATACCTAGAAGTGCCTTCTATGTGTTCTTTGTACCTCATTCCTAAAGTGGGCAGTAGGCAGTCTTTATTATTCCCAGAGGGGCTTAACAAAAATAACTGTCCTCATATTTTTAACACATGATCATTCATTACACTTGTGATTGATAATTGCTGTGAACTATTATTATTTATTATTTTATTCATTTATGACCTATCTTTTTTCCAATAATGGAACTCAAGGTGGCTAACAATTTACAAACAATACAGATTAAAAATGAAATGAAACTATAATACAATTAAAATATTAAAATACATTAAAAGCAACAGCAATTTTAAAAAACTACATAGAGACCCTACATAAGGCTGGGAAGAAAGGGAGGTGAGGCAACCACTATCATGCCAAGGTCCAGAGGCTCCTGAGGAGTGCTTCTTCCAGCTACCACAGAATAGCTAAGTATGTCTCCATCCTGTCACAAATGATGATGACGTATATGTGACAGATTTCACCTATCAACTTATGGCAATCCCATGAATTTCACAAGAGTTTTCTTATGCAAGAACTGCTCAGAAGTGGTTTGCTATTGCCTTCCTCTGAAATATAGCCTACAGCACCCGGTATTCCTTGGCAATCTCCCATCCAAGCACTAACCAGGGCTGACTCTGCTTAGTTTACAAACTCAGATGGGATCTAGTGTCTTCATAATATTTAACTCTTTCTGCTTACTGGCACTGTGAGCCTCAGAGCAGAAAGTATCAAATTAACTTTTTAAGCTGCTCTGGGCTAGTGGCCTAAATAACCTAAAGACACCTCACCTGATCTTGGAAGCTAAGCTTCTACTTCTTCAGTTCTGGTTAGTACATGGATGGGAGACTGCCAATGAATACCAGGTGCTGTAAAGATATTCAGAGGAAAGAATTGGCAAACCCACCTCTGACTATTCCTTGTCTAAGAAAACCCTATGCAATTCATGGGGTCACCATGAATTGACAGGTATCATGAAGGTAAATACACACAGGCTGCTCTAGGATCTTTTTTTGGGGGGAGCTAATGGGAAGAGTGTAAATGCTTAAAATAAAAGCCTATCATAGATGGCATTGGTACTTGGTAAAATTAGCCAAAATTACCAAAGAAATACCATAACAAAGGATGAGAGGGCCAAAGTATGCTGCTACGCCTGTGGGAAGATTGCCCCAAAATAGAAGTAGAAGAATTCTTGACATCAATAACTGAATGGCTTTCTGAAATGATGTATCAACACAAAACATATTGCAAAACATTGACAATATTATGAATATGTAATTACAGCATCATCACAACAATGATCAACATGGACAGATCAAAAACATCATCAAAATGGAAAACATAGCAATGGCTTTTTGATGTGGAGAACACAGCACTAATGGAGAAATTAACATACAAGCTAACAGCTTCAAAGGAAAAAAACCGAAGACAACTATATTTTTGACCACTGTATCCATTGAGGGTAGGTTTAAACATCAGAAGCTCTTTCTCTCCACTAAACAGCTACTCCCATGATTGGAGGGACACTTTCTAAGTGTTGGAACAAGGAACCTTCCGAACACCTAAATCCACAAATCAAAATGAGGACACATTACTTTTTTGGGATTTGGGATAAATCTTAATCAAAACAACAACAGAGCAACTAAAATGGATATTATTTATGTACTTTATATCTGTCTCTAAAATAACCTGTTGCATTCTTCTTTTGTATTTAAAAATATTAATTTCAAATAAATAAATAAGAATAAAGGAACATAGGCTGCAATTCTAAGTATACTTACCTGGGAGAAAGCCCCATTACACTTGGTTGGACTTACTTCCGATTAGACATGTATATCCTCTCTCTCTCATTTGTTTTATAGAACAGAAAAAAATAACAGTGAATTATTCAGGGGCTGTTCAGGTCTGTTTGGGAAGTAAGAGTCATAAGTTTCAAGGCCACAAGGGATTACTGCACTTCCCCAAAACCTAAGAACAGGGTTTATCTGACACATCATGGTGTTGTGACCTTGCAGCCAGAGGATAAACAAGAGGCAACAGTAGGAAGTTGACATCAGCATTCAGACAGGAAGAAAGCCTCACTTTTCAATTAATGACAATGTTTAAACCTTGAAATGACCTACCAGATGACTGAGGTATTTGCAACTGTCTAAATGCTAGTATTTAATTTGTTAGCCTTTGTAAAATAATGTTTTACCTAATCTTTCTTAAATTACTGTACAATGCCTTCAATCTCATCTTGGGAGAAAGGCAGGATATGATAACTAAATAAGTAACTACTGCAATGCTTTTAGTTTGTTTTCAGTGAAAGTCATTCCTCTTTAAATTAAGAAAATTTGTTCATACTTTTACAAAGACTTTTTGATTAAATTTTAAAAAAAAACTCATATTGGTCTAGTAGTCTTCTCAAAACCTGTTGCCCTGCAGACATATTGGGATATAAGGACAACATGTTTGGGGTGATTCAATTGTAGTCAAACACATCTAGAGAGTTAGCAAAGGCTACATCTGCACTGCAGAAATAATGTAGTTTGACACCACTTTAACTGGTGTCAGTGCTACAGAATTCTAGGATTTGTAGCTTTGTGAGATATTTAGCCTTCTCTGTCAGAGAGCTCTGGTGCCACAACAAAGTACAAATCACATAGCATTGAGCCATGACAGTTAAAGCAGTGTCATACTGCATTATTTCCACAATGCAGATGCAGCCCAAGACTTAGCATGCTCACAACTGAAAGCATTCAGTGCCTCTAGAAGAAAATAATTACTTATTGGCTTTACTATATCTAAATTATTGTGACTTTATATCCTCTTTGCCAGCTGCTGTCCAGAAGTAATATCCGCCACATCAATGCAGTTCACTTCTAGTTTAGATTCAAGGGTCTGATGATTCTGGGCCCATGATATCTCAAGGCGCTCTTCTCCCTATATAAAACCTGCGTGAGAATTAAAACCAGCTGTGGGATCCTGCTCTATAACCCACAAGTGGAAACAATATATCACTCAGAGATATGGGAAAGGGCATTTCTGCTGCACTGGCCCATTTATAGAATGCTCTCCACCTGGATACCCAGTTGGTGCCAACATTAGTCTCTTTTTAGGTACCAAGTTTAAAAAAAAAATTTCTTCTTATTAGAGCCTCTAGGACTTAATCTTATTACTTCTTGAACAGCATCTGTACAAAGCTGTAATAATTTTAGCCTTTTCTGTTGTTTTAACCTGTTGATTGATTTAATATGCTTCTATCCTCTTTAAATTATTCTGTTGCTTTTATCTGAAATTGTTTTAAATTGTTGATATTGTTTTAATTGTATGCCTCACAGAGCTCTTGTGATAGGGGACAAGACAGAAATATTAAAATAAAATAAATACATAAATATCACTCTGTGGCATTTGCAAAGGCCATCTGCATGGTGGAGTGAGACTACAACTCAGTGGTAGAAAAAAACTTTGCAAGAAGAAAGGCCCATGTTTAGGTACTTGCATCTTCAATGAACAAAGGAACAAGTGATGGGAAAGACCTCTGCCTAAGACTCCAATGAGGTGTAGTCAGTCAGAGGAAAATGGAATGGGTCAGATGTATAAATAGTCTGTTGTGTCTAAGGCAATGTTCTATGAGCCAAATTGAAACAGGTGTCCCTTTCCCTAGCATGGAAATTCAGATATTGGTAAATGCTTCATCTGATTAATTTTGGTGTCACTTAACAGCATACTATGTCATTATCCATTATTATCCTGCTATAAATACCAGACAGGCCCCATAAGTGTATGTACTCGACATGCAATGAGGGGACTGTACTAGGCCTTCCTACCTACCTTTTTTATTTTCTCATGAAAACTGTGTCTAAACAGAAGCAATCATTTTGCATGCGGAGGCCTTCCACAAGAAATAGAGTTCCATTTTTCCCCCATATTCCATGTTCTGACTTGAATAGAGAGCCCTCACCTTCCAGATACAATAAACTCTCTGAGGGGCCATTCACACTGGCGGCATTGCTCTGGAAGGAACTGGGCAGATTTGGGGGGCCCCGTCCCGAATCTCTCCAATAGCGAGTGCCCACTACGATTTGAGGGGCATTTAAACCCGAATGCCTTACTCAGAAATCGCATTTAACTTGAAGGCGCCTGCTGTCAATCAAGCGATTGTCATAGGTGACGTTTGCAGCACTCATTGGGGCATGTTTCCCCCCTCATTTTTTTTAAAGCGCCAGGCACAAAATACACCAAAATGCGCACATTTTGTCAAATAAACCTCTTTTGGGTGTATGTGTGTATGTTGTGGTCATCTGGGTCAGTGCAGGTTATGATCTGCCCTTGGCCCCATTTTCAACCCCCAAATGCAAGCTAATGCATCCTGTATCCCCAGCTCCTTGCCACCCCAGAATGCCTCTTACACATATAATAATAATAAATTCCTCACCTCAGAAATGCCAGAAAAGGATGCGACTGTCATGCATTCTTTTTTGCTTTTAAAAGGCTACCCCTGAATTCCTTAAAGACAGTAGCAAAAGCATGTATCATTTTGCCAATTTGAGAGCAACAAATGTAACATTTGAATTGTTACATTCATTCACAATTCCAGCCCTTTGCAACATTTCCCCTTTGCTGGAAGCCAGCAAATGAAAGGGAAAGTTAACAAGCTGCTAGCCACATTCTATCCATCTATATATCTGCCTGAAGAAAAAAAACATGCACATATTTTGTCAAAAATAATTTTAAAAAATAAAAAAGTGGGGAAGGTGCCTGATGGGAGCTCCATTCGTGCCCTGCCTTTGACCTGACCTGAACTGACCCTTTTCCTCCTGCTACATTCTCTTCAGAGGAGCTTTGCCATTGCCTTCCACTGAGGCTGAGAGAGAGTGACTTATCAGTCACCCAAAAAATCATGCGCATAAAATAAAAGAGGCTGCTTCTGTTGCAGCCTGATTTCCCTACATCCCCGGCTTAGCCCAGCAGCCCAATTTCCCTTGGCAATCCTCCTCCTCCTGCTTCCTTCTGACCCTCCCCTCCCTCTGAGGTGCCCTGAATTGACCCTCCCCCCCTTCATCCTCCTCCTGCTGCTCCGTTAGAGAATGCCCTCCATGGCTCCCTTCCTCCCACGGTTCCTTCATCCTCCTCCTCCTCATCCTCCATCACTTTTTCCACTCCCCCCCGCCAGCCCTTTGCAGCCCAGTCACCCTGATTTCTCCTTTTACCTCCTGTCACCCTTTGCATCCAGATCCCCCTTTTTCCTTCGGCTCTTTCCTCCTCCTCTTCCTCCCCCTCCCCTCCGATGAGGGGAAGGAATGCTCTGACTTCTGCCTGCCCTCTGACCTTAATCCCTGCCTGAATTTGCCCCGATCATGATCGAGGGCAAGTTCATATTTCGTGAAACCCAGGTCTTTCCAGAAAAGACAGATTTTAGCCGGATTCCTGATAACCCGCACTAAGGGGCATTTCCTTGTGCAAGCCTCAACATGGATTGTGACAGAAACGGGCCCAATATGAACTTCACGTGGAAGAATCGGTTTCAAAACCGGGTTAAAAGGGAATGTGAATGGGCCCTTACTCAGACACTTATGAGGAAAGTGACAATGAAGTGAATGGGGCTATTACAGTTGGCCCTCTGTATCCATGGTTTCTTTATCCATAAATTCAACCATGTACGGCTCGAAAATATTCAGAGTGTGTGTGTGTGTGTGTGTGTGTGTGTGTGTGTATGTATATATGTCCCAAAAAGCAAACCATGTTTTTGTATTTTACATAAGGGGCACCATTTTAATATTCCACTGTATTCAATGGGACTTGAGCACTAACGGGTTTTGGTATCCATGGGGTGCAATCCGGGAACCAAACCCCAGCAGATAACAAAATGCCCATGGTACTTCTTTCCTCATGTCTGGAGTACAGTCATTCACAAAAGACTTGAATAGGGCTAATTAGTATGTGTAATGTAAGGAACCAGTTGACTGGAAGTGATGTTGTGCCATTCCTGATCAGTTTTCAGAACATTTGGAAGTGTGTTGTTTTTGTTTTGTTCTGTTTTTACTGTTTTGGGGTGACCTATAACAACATTATTTAGCCCAATTTATTAATATCTTTTTCAACTAAATATTTTTGGAATGGGAATGCTGGGGATTTTGTAGAGTGCTGCCCCTCCAAGGGCTAAACTACAGCCCCATAGGGTAGAATGTTATCTACCAGTCATATGATTTTTTATGATATATGTTTTAATTTGGTTTTAATTTTTTGACTGCTTAATATAATTTTAACTTTAAAATCTCATGTGGATTTTAACAATGTGTTTTTTAATTTGTTGTAAGCTCCTTAAAAAGATGAGATAGTAATAATAATATCTTGTCCCTGTCTTTGACAATGAGAGTGTGGAGACTCAAGAGTCCTTATAGGCAACTATAATAAAAATTCTCCCTGCCATCTGGCAGGAATTACCAAGCAGAACAAGAAAATTCCCTCCAATAATTTTGAATATTTGTGTTCACTGGAAGACTGCAACCAAAAATGGCTCTTAACACTCTTTCCATAAAAGAATCTGCAGATGCCATAATGCAGGCCATGCATGCAGAAAATCATGTTGGGCATTTTATGAGAACATGTGAATTATTAAAGGATCAGAAGTAGATCAAGCACAGTTTACCAGCGATGGGCTTGTACAGTGACATTTACTGTACAAGCACTTCTATCAATATTTTGCTTCCCGTTGCAAGCAGTTTTACGACCAACTGTTTATGGCCAAGTTGGTGTTTTGCTTTTGTTTTCGACTGAGAGTGGCCAAATAGCTTAAAGACATTTTTTAAATTGAAGAAGCAGCCTTAGAACATCTTTGTAACAATGTCTCTGTCAAATCACTTTCATCAGCATCTTCAGGAAATACAGCATTTACACCAGGGGTAGGCAACCTTTTCAAGCCGGGGGCTGAAGCCAAAAAATAAATAATTAAATATTTTTTAAAATAAATAAATAAACTGGGACAAATGTAGGATAAAATTTTCAAATGGAGGACACTTTTATATAAAAATGGAGGACACGCAAAAAAATTGCTGATTTTTTAAAAAATGTTAATATAAATACATGATTCAGAGGCTTCTATAGACAATTGCCCCCCTTGCCCGCCGCTTGCCCACCGCTTGCCCCCCCTTGCCATCCTCCTCCTGATAGGCCAAAGGCCCCATGCCCTCACGCGAGAGGCCAAAGGCTCCGGCAGCAATCGGCGGCAGGACTGGGCTGGGGCCGGTCCCAAGGCCTTGCCGGGCCACATCCGGACCGCGGGCCGCAGGTTGCCTACCCCTGATTTACACCCCAAAACCAAACAGATTACATGTCTAAATGGCTATGCAACCAACTGCATTTATATCCCCTCATTTCACTAAACCAACAATACAACTGAATAGTACTTTGTATTCTGACTTTTTGAAAATCTTTCCCTGAGTGTAGAATGGGCATCAAAAGAAACCAAACATGGAACTCCTGATATTGCCTCCACCAATGATAAGAAACTACTGCTTTATTCCATAAGTTTTGATGGTCAATTGGTCCTCACTTGGATTTGTTGTACAAGTGTGCTGCCACCTACTGGTACACTGTAGGTTTGACAAACAAATGAATTTAGAAAACAGCCTACAGACCATTCTTATGACAATGTCTACAAATTATTATTTAAAAAAAATACTTTTAGGCCCATGTCATGTTTAAGGGTTGTCTACAAAAGTATGGCCAAATATACAACAAGTTAAGAAAATATTAAAGTCTTCCCGTTGTTCCCCCTCACTGCAATAAGTTTGTTTGTTTGTTTTGCATTCCTGCCCAGACATTGTGGACTACATGTCCATTTTTCCACAGCCATTTGGACATGGTGGATAAGGACAATCATTGTCCAACCTAGTTGAAAAGCACCAAGTTAGAAAAAGGGGCATTACTGGCTTTGTAATGCACACAAGTCAAGATATAATGTATCCTCTAGCAAGGTGATGCCATGATGGGGAAAGCATCACCTGCCATGTAGAAGCAGACAAGCTCTTCACTTGCGCAAAGGCTGGCAACCTTAAGGGCAATCAGTCTACTGCCTCCTTGCAAATATGGTAGTGGATGCACAACTTGACATGCCCATATCCTCCATTGTTTGAGGATATTAGGTTGGGGGTAGGTGATATAGATGACTGGCAATTTTTTTAAAACATTATCCTTGTTCTGTCACTATTATGGGGACAGTAAAGTTTACTGCGTAGCTTGGAGTAACTGTGTGTACCACACCTATGCATCTGACATATACCTCCCAAATCATGATGCAATGCTTTAAATGATCCAAAACTGGAGCTATTATATGCCACTTTAACCCCTTTCCTGATTTTGTGCCTTCAATCTGTTGTTTCCACTGGTGCTTCCTTTTCATTGACTCAAACTGCCATAAAGCACAGGAACTCCAGTTGTGGTGGTGCTTCAGTAGATGAAACAGATGGGATATGAGCACAATGGATGATTGAAAATTGGAGGTGCTGGCTCTCCTGTTAAAGTGGGGAATTCAGACAGAGAGCCACCATGGCATAATGGTTAGAATGCTGGACTGGGATATCATACATCCAGCATCTAACCATGAAACCCATTGTGTGACCTTGGTCCAGTCACTCATATACTCTGGCTCATCTTGATCTACTTCACTAGGCTGTTATGGGGAGGAAAACCACGTATGCCACCTTGAGCTCCTTGTTTAAATGTGGAGTAGATGGGGACACTGTCAGATGAATCCATAATTGGTTGGAAAGAGTTCAAAGAGTCATCATCACTGACTGTGCTTCAAACTGGAGTGAAGCTGCAAGTGGAATGCCATAGGTTTCTGTCCTGGAGCTGGCACTCTTCAAGATTTTTTTCAATAATGTAAATTAGGAATGGGCAAAGGTCAGCATCTAAGGTCCTACAGGGTCGTGTGTGTGTGTGTGTGTGTGTGTGTGTGTGTGTGTGTGTGTGTGGTGTTCTGTTCCATAATGCCTTCAAATGCAAAAATTTCCAAAAATATTCTGTCCCAAAATATCTCCTGGGGGTATACATTTCCCTCACATTATGCAGGGCCCTGGGCCACGGTTGTAAGTTGTTGTAAGAATAAAGATGGTGATGGTGGGAAACAGCCATGTAAATCTGCCTAAGTTTATTGGAGGAAAGGTGGGATAAAAATATAATGAATTAATAAATAACCTTTGGTTTTCCCACATGCGTGTGTGCGCGCACACGCACACACTATTCAGCATAAGTAAGAAAGCACATTACTTTGCCCACCCATTCAACTCTCTGTAGCCTGATTTCTTTCTCTCTCTCTCTCTCTCTCTCTCTATATATATATATATATATATATATATCGTATTATGTTTAAAAAGACATCCTTTTAGACAGCTTGCTTTCAAGCATCATATACACTTGTCCCTCCACATTTGCTGGGTTTAGAGGCATAGGACCACATGAAAGTGAAAAAAAATGCAAATAAATAAACAGTAGGTTTTTTGTGAGTTTTTTTTGGGGGGGGGGGGCTATGTGGCCATGTTCTAGAAGAGTTTATTCCTGACATTTCACCAGGATCTGTAGCTGGCACCTTCAAATAAACAGTACTTTTTTAACCTGAAAGAACACCCCTCTATGAATTTCTAAGTTCCCCAGTAGAACTCTGTGGACAACATCTGCCAGACTTTGACCACAGAATCATGGCACAGAACCTACAAATGCCTAGAGAACTGTTTTCTCAAGGAATCTTTAGGTCCTCCACTGCAACTCTATGGTCAACTTTCAGCAGAATTTTTCTGGAGGACCTAGAGATTCCTAGATAGAGCATATTAATCAAATCCCCAAATAATCAAATCTGCAAATGTCAAAGCCGCAAATGTGGACAGCCGAGTGTACCTATCAACAAGCCAACCTAGATCATACTCAATATGCAGCCTTTCTACTTCTGGATGAAGAAAAGAATGTTTCAATTTCCTGGTTGCCTGCCTGCCTGCTTGCTTTCCTCTTGTCCATTTTTAAAATGCTGCTGCTTAAGCAGAGCTTTGTTGGCAAAGCCACCCTTAAAATGAAATACTCAAATGAAAGCCATTGTGTTACAGCTGAGGGTTTTGTTGTGCACTGCAAGGAAATCATTCATTTTAACACAGAGAACTGAAAAATCTCAGCCTATTCCATTATTTATACAAAATCCTCCCATGATGACCTAGACTTAAACATTAGACATTCTGCCATATACCTGTTCCAGCACTTGAAATGCAAGAGCCTCTGCTGCCATACCTTTTATTCATATGCTGACAGACATTTCCCCAATGAGTTACACAAAGGGTTTTTTGAAAGGGTCTCTGGGCAAATCCAGAGCCATTGATTTTGCTGTTAATCCCAGATATGCACAGACAGGAAGAATGATGAAATGGGGAGAATGCCAGACCTTAAGACAATCAACATACAAAATCCTATACAGCCACGTTTCTCATTGGTAACTTGGAGCCAGTCACTACCAGCATAGTCTATCTCAAAAGCTGAGCTCTGGTTGGTGGGAGATTATGCATGCTGTGATCACCCTAAAAGAAGAATTCATAATTAGTTCATAATTTGACTATTTCAACATTAGCCCAATTTACTATAATGAAAATCAACAAATAGTGATAGGTTTGTTTGTTTGTTTGTTTTTCCTGTTTGACAGATTTGGGTGAACTTTGCAGGCCTAGTACTTAGCAGGCCAGGATTTTGTCTACCATATATTAGACAAAGAAGTGCAGAGATGTCTGTGTTACACACCTTTACATTTTGAAAACAAATTACCAATAATACTTGTGTTTATAGGCAGACTTTGTTTTATCTGTAGTTAAGCAGAGATTTGTTGCAATTATCAGGGGATCAAGCATGCCAAGATTTAGAAAAACAGATGCAGAACATTTTGTGCAAGAATAGTAGTTATAATTTTAGTATTTCAAAAGGAGGATGTTCTTATCTCCCTAGGGGTTCTTGTGAAAAACTTATACCAAATAACATAAAGCATGGAAATATATAACCTGGGCTAGCTGTATTGGCTATAGAGCAAAATACAGCAAACATTTTGTAGAGTTTGCTTTGTGTAGCATAAAGGTGCTCTAGTTAATAAATCTGCAAAGTTTCAGAAGATTGGGTGCA
Source organism: Sceloporus undulatus (assembly GCF_019175285.1). Classification (NCBI taxonomy): domain Eukaryota; kingdom Metazoa; phylum Chordata; class Lepidosauria; order Squamata; family Phrynosomatidae; genus Sceloporus; species Sceloporus undulatus. The sequence goes on along the minus strand of NC_056525.1, from coordinate 45,952,414 downwards.
ATATTTTTTAATGGAAGTGGGATATTCCAATGAGAGAGCAATTATTTCTTGAATGAAAATGACAAATATCATACAGTCGACACACCCTCCCCAAACTCCACAATTTCCAGACAGATTCGGGGGCAAAGGAACTCCAGTGAACAATCAACAGTTCCACAAATGTTTTGGTTCTCTGCTCACCTGGCATCAAAATCATAAAAATTGCACTAGGATATGGGTGTGAATGATGTATGTGGAACATGCAATGGCAGAAGTAGAAGACTGTGGAACACCCACTATTTTCCAACAAACATCCAATGTCTCCCAACATCTTGTTTACATCTGGATTCCATCCACTTAGAAGAAGCCCACTCTTTGGTTCAGACTTTTACAAATTTCTTTTGCAATACATTTCTTGATCTGGGATCTACTCAAACCATACTTCTGCAACCAACTTTTTACCCACATGCACCCACTTTAGCAGACACGAGTCAAGTTAACCTTGTAGAATTCAACAGACATTTGGGCTCAAACAAGCCAATACAACATAGTAACTATGTGGATATGATTGAAGAAGAAGCTTGTTGCTTAGTTACCCAGCTGCTCTCACTCTGGCTGGCCCAGGGAATATCTACATTGCTTTTTAAATAATCTACATGATTAAACTAGCATCACTCTTTCAATCATTGATCCATCTCACTTCTTGCATCCCAGGAGATTCTGCAGCACTTTTGTGTTCCCTCCCAAAGTCATCATCTGACTGCATTTAATTCACCAACTGCTCAAGGAGGAGCCAGACTTCATAGTGAATGGCTGCAGGGGATGCTGGGCTGAATCGTAACTTATGGGAGAAAGGCTAGGGCTTGGCTCAGATCTAAGGTGAAGCTCTTGCTCCACCTGCTGGCTGTTCTGGGGAACTTCAATAAAATGCAGACAAAGGGTTTCCACATTTTATCTTTCAGTTAAGTGTGATGTAATGAATGTATACAGTCTAAATAAAGGAAGGTGCTATTTAAGAATAATCCTGTTAAGTAATGGTTTTTCAGATAAATTATGTCAGTTTTCTTCAGCTATCCCTTGCTACTGCCAGATAAACAACATACACAGTCAAAAGGACACATTGTATTGCATCTCCATTCCATCTCCAGGAGATTAGGTCAGAGTTCTCCTTAATATCTGGGTTTGACATCAGGTTTAGGCCAGATTTCTCAGCTGGTTAGCTCAGATTCCCATCTCAGTCCAAAAGGGCATCTTTAGCTAAAAGACAGTTGTCCTCTACGTCCTACCTGGACTACATTCACACTGTAGAAATAAACTGGTTTGACATCACTTTAACTGCCATGGCTAAAATGCTATCGAATTCTGGAAATTGTAGTTTGTTGTGGCACCTGGTGCCACAACAAACTACAATTCCTGGAAACCCATAGCACTGAGTCATGGCTGTTAAAGTGGTGTCAAACCAGATTATTTCTGCTGTTTGGATGCAGCCCTGGTTGCTCCCCTAGAAATGTCAACCTCCATTCACTCAGAAAGACTTTGGTTTGAGGGAAGCCTCACCTCTTTCTGCTTTAGCATCTCTCTGTTCTGCAGCTAAATCATGGGCTTGGCATCTCCACAGATTCACTTGAAAGCTGGAGAGCAAAAGCAAAGAGAGAGCTGAACATTAACCCAGCAAGAGATGCAATTGTTTACTCAAATCCTCTGTGCTACTTTAATTTAGCTTGTTTGATTATAATTCTAATATAAAATATAATAAATACAAAAAAACATAAAATATTAATGATTGTTGTATTTATTATATTTTATATTACATGTTTCCTCCAAAGAATCCAAGGCAGCTAGCATGGTTCTTTTCCTTCCTCTTCTATTCTGAACACAACAACCATGTAAGGTAGGTTAGTGTTTGTGGGTATTTTGGGTTATGTGGCCATGTTCTGGAAGAGTTTATTCCTGATGTTTCACCAGCATCTCTGGCTGGCATCTTCAGAGAAAACTATGGATGCCAGCTGTGAAAGCCTTCAACTTCAAATAAGGCAGGTCAGGTTGTGAATGATTGCACCAAGGAATTGAACCTGGTTCTCCTGATTATTTTCCTGTGTCTCAGCTGTATATGGAAAAAGCACATAAATCATCAGATGTGCCAATCACATCTGAGTCTATTTTATACAACTGAACTAAATATGGATAGCCATGATTATTTAGGCTTCTTCTTTTTTCATATGCATAAGAAAACAGGCATATTTTGTCATACAGTATGTTTGTGGTTGGGAAAGCTAGTTTATAAGGAATGCTACAACATTTTTAAAAAATACATGTAAAGCAGACTGAGCTTTCATAAGGCCTTCCAGAAATTGTTGGACTACAAGTCATAGCAATTCCAACAATTCCAATGGTGAGAGCTGCTAGAAGATACAGTCCTGCAGGATCTGGAAGGCCACATGATTGCCACCCATGTTCTAATGTACTGGATTTAAGTTTCAAGTTTTATTATGAGTTTATTGTGCTAGCCAATGTTAGCCATGATAAATACATTTAATTTGCTTTTCATACACCTCACAAACATCCTGAAATAAGGAATAGACTGCAGACCAAGACTGTGGACCTGCTTCTCCCTATTTGTAAGTGACAGCTGTTTAGGAAAGCTGCTATACATGATCTGATTCCTACATTTCCATACTCTATCCACAGTTGTCAGTCTAGATCTTCTAGGGAAAAGTTATGTTTTTCTCACACACACACCCACAGTGCAAGCCTATAAACCGATTATTCAAAAGTAAATCTCACTGAGTACAAATGCTATACCCCAGGTAAGTGGGTATAGCATTTCTGCTTAAAGCTGTAAAGGCAAAATTAATCCTCAAGAGGAATACAGCACTACAAATGGAACAGACTGATGAACCATACAGAGAAGGAGTCTAATCAAGACATTACTGTGGGATTATGATCGCTTAATGGACTAATCAATTTGTTTGGGGGAATTGTGCCAACAAGACAAGCTTGAGAAGGTGGACATTGTCTAGAGAAAGGATAGCAGAGCAACGCCTTGGTCCTAAAGGCAATCACATGGTTTCAAAGCCAAGGAGGATTTGTCCAGAATTACTCAGATGGGTCATTCAACTATGCCATGATACCACCCTCCTACTTCTTTCCATCTTACCATCTTTCTGTCTGCTACCATGCCAAGACAAAATATATACAAATGGAACAATGGTGAGCTCGAATTTCATGTTTAAAGCAGATTTGAATATTTATTTATTTATTTTCTGCCTTCCTCCTAAGACTGGGATTCAAGGTCATTCACAAAGAGATTAAAAAACAAACAAACTCACATTGAATTGCAACTATAAATCACAATTAATCAAATTATAATATTAAAGCACAACCAGATGAAAAGAAATTTTAAAAATGCATTAGTTCTTAGAAGGATTGGCTACCCTTTGCATTAAAAGCCTCCTCCACAGCTGCCAGTCCGCTGCAAAAAAACCTACCTGAATGAAAAGGTCTTGGCATAGTGGTGGGAGGACAAGGGGGGGGTCTCCTTATTAAATGTGACTCCCAGGGTTGTGAGACAGACATGAACTGTTCCCAAAGACCTCAATGCCTTTGCAGGCATGTTTTATGATAACATGGTTGCTCAGATAGCCTGGGCCCAAATCATATGGGTCTTTACGGCTTGTAATAACAGAACAATAGCTATGAAGTTGTCCTAACAAGGAAGGCATGTGCTCCCTGTAATTGGCCTGTCACAAGTCTGGTTGCAGCCTTTTGGATCAGCTGAATTTTCCAAGCATTTGTAGATACGGAGAACATGTTAGAATAACAAACAGGATGCAATGAAGGCAAATGTTATAGAAGCAGCAATTTCTCTGCTATTACAAGAAAGAATTTCATGGATCATTATTTTATGCCACCAGAAACTAAATGATTGCTCAGGATTCCTTTTCTAATTTTTGCTACAATATCTAATAGTTGACTTCATTGATTACAGCAGGGCTAAGGAATCTTCAGCCCTCCAGATGTTTTAAACTGCAACTCCCATGACCTCTTATCATTGGTTGTGCTGGGTTAAATGGGTGGGAATTAGTGATCCAAAGGTTTCCCATCTCTGAATTACAGCTCCTGGAGAAGCAAGAGGGGAGAATTCTTCAATAATTCCATGCTATCTGGAAAAGCTGGCCAAAATCTCCTGCAACAACACCAAGCGATGTGTTAAGTGTTTCAACATACCACCGTCCTCTCTGTTCTGGGCTCAATTCATATAGCGTACATCAGTTATATTGCTACTAGTCTTAACCAGAGGCCCTGTTAAATCAGATAGGATTTAGCTATGTGTTGATTCACAATTGATTCAAAGGATCTACTTTAGTTGGTTTGAGTGTTGGATTACAGGTCTGGAGACCAGGATTCAAATTGCTGCTCAGCCATGGAAACCCACTAGGTGACCTTGGCCTAGCCACATTCTCTCAGCATCAGAGGAAGGCAAAGACAAATCCCTTCTGAACAAATCTTGCCATGAAAAATCCATGAAAGGTTCATATTAGGATTGCCATAAGTCAGAAATAACTTGAAGGAACACAGTAACAGACTTAGAATTCTTAGCCAGAACACTCTAGCTCCTCACCAAACTACAAACATTAAGATTCCAAAGGATGGAACCACGGGAATGAAACTGGAATAATACAGCAATATTTGTCTAGAGTGAATGACTCCCCGCTAATTTGTTTGTGGGATGTCCTGTTTCTTTATTGTGCCTTACGCTGTACAGGTTTACTGTGCAAGCTGCCTTCTGAAGATTATGTCCTGAAAAGGAACAAATAAAACAAGACAAAATGCTTTGGGCTACAACTCCCAACTCCCACAACCTTTTATAATTCAGACATACATACATACATACATATCTTGTCCTTTATCCAAACAGGGCAGTTTACAATAAAATCAATTCAAATAGTAAATAATAACAACCATTAAAAATATTAAAAATATAAATAATTTATCAAACCAGACAATTTAAAACCAGTTAAAATAATTTTAAATCAATGGCTTGATGGATGAATGGATAGATAGATAGATAGATAGATAGATAGATGGACAGGTATGCTTGCTGGGAGATTCAGGGGCGTTGAAGTCCAAAAAATAACTTTCCCTAAGCACTGCTCTTTGATTTTTGTATTAGAGGGCCAGAAACACCAAGCAGCTGTCAAAGCAAAGAACAGCCTAGGATAGCATCTGTCTGCATCTCACCAATACACTTATACCAGGAATCTATTTCAAAGACTTCTCCCTGCAACCCTTGGGCTGGTAAGCAAGGCAGATGCTGGGGACATCTGGAATGGGAAAGCCTTGTTTGGCCCAGGGGCCGACAAAAGATATCTGGTGTCCACCATTTCTTTCTTGGGGGCATGAAAGGCTCTGTCTGTCCCATAGGATTCAGTGACAAACTGTTGGAGGCAGAAGCAGATGCTTCCAAGTTGGCTGCTGAAATGGCATCTCCCTACATCTCTTTGCTGGTCCCATCTGGCACCCAGAGCCCAAGCCCAGTCACACTGCAGGCCTCACCAAAAGGAAACACCTTTTTCCTGCCCTCTTGATCACAGCAGGGACAGATGTGGTTGAACAGGAAAAAGATGAGATCTATTTATATGTCTGTCTCCTGCCGCAAGCACCCTGGTAGCTGAACAATACTCTGGGCTGCTTTTGCTACAGGCCATCCCCAGGATTTCCTGAATCACATCTATGGGAGTGATTCCCAAGGAAGAGTGTTTGTGTCAGCTGTACAGAGGCCAGGTAAACCAAGGTCCCATCCAGGCACCTGGCTTTTTCTTTGACACACATTTCAAAGAGCAGGGCGCTGGAAAGGACGCCCTGAGGCAACCCTAGTACGTATCCAGGCCGGCACTTTGCGCCGGTGCGGATGCCGCCACTGTTGCTCTGCAACAAATTCTCAATCTAAAACTCTGTAGGACAGGAGTTCCCAACCTTTCTGACTAACAGAGCCCTTATTTCTATTGTGGAGCCCCTAAGAGACCTACCCTATGTCTTGCATGTTAATGCTCTTTAGTAGTATATAAGAATATATTCTTATTCTTTAATTTCATTCAATTTTTATTTCTTTCATTTTCCTGGAGCAGCTGTGAAGCACCTGGGAAGTACACACAGAGTACCTAAGGGCTCCTTGGGGCACAGGTTGAGAACCACTGCTGTAGAAGATTAACTGAGATTTTTCATTATATTGAGACCCACCTGGCAGTCCCACCCCATTGAAAGAATCCTTTTCTATCACTATTAGCCCATCATCCTCCATCTTCTTTACCATATCCACATCTTCCCCTACAGTCTCCTGATGGGCCCCAACCCCATCTTTGGGAGTCAGTGCTTCAAGCTTAAAATGATGAAGGCTGGAAAGGGTTTGTGTGCCGAGCTGATCTAATATGCAACAATATCTCTGAACCTCTTATTAAGCTTTCTGAGGGTTTTCCTCCTCCAGGAATCCATCTCTGATTCTTGCCAACTTAAAACACAAAACCTACTTCCAGGTTGCATACATAAGCAGGCCAAATGAGTTTGCTTACCTCTCCAGTCAGCCAGTGCTGGATAATCAATAGTAGATGCAATCATGATGAAGAAGCTTTTGTAACCCTGGCAGCTGCAAATGCTGTTTTTTCTTTCCTCTGAACTGAATCAGCATTTTTCTCCTCTCCTGCTACATTTACTCCCAACCCATTCTGGCCACCACACCTTGCAGGGAGAAAAGGTTTCTGCAGCATCCATCACCCACCAGGCCTACCCTCAGTCTCCACAATCAGCAATCACTACAATTCCCAGAATCCCCAGTGACCACACTGGCTGGAAGATTCTCTGTACATATCATGTATTCCATTTTTAGTGAGTACGAAGAGGTCTGTCATGGGTGAATGCATATGAAATTTTCTCAAAGGTCACAGGTCCTACAGATGCTCCAGGGTAAGACAGCAGAATGAACTCAGCTTTTCCTGGCTTCAATATGTTTCTATTTATATATGCCTTTAAAAACTCTAGGATCAGGAAAGCAAGAAAGGAGTTCTGCAATAATTAGAGAATCACAGGTGTTTACAGATGGAAGGTTATACTGGCAGATATATTTTGAAATCCAAGTGCACATCATCATCATCACTGCTGACTGTTGGGGGTGGGTGAGGTCGGGTCAGACCAGGATTTTGTCTTGTATGGTGAATGTGCCAGTATCACAGAGGATTTATTTATTATTTATTTCATTTCATTTATATGCTGCCTTTCTCCCCGGAGGGATCCAAGGCAGCAAACAAGAAATATGGATATTTTTCTCCTATAAAGTACTATAAGAAAATGGAACCAATAAAAAACCACTATGGCAAAAAGGGGAAAGTTCAAAGTAATGCGGCCAAATATTTGGGAAATGGTCCCAATGCATTCCAAGCCTTCATTTTTTTTCCCTACAGGAGGAAAAAAATCATACAGTGACACATCTGCTCAAATGACTGAGGAAGAATGAGGTTTTGAAACACCAGCAAGGTGCAGTGATTTGAGTTTACAGCTCTGGAGACCAGAGTTTGATTCCTGTTCAGCCATAAAACTCACTGGGTGACCTGGGACAAGTCACATGCTCTCAGCCTTAGGAGAAAACAGTGACAAGCCTCTTCTGAACAAATTTTGTCAAGAAAACTCCACGATAGGGTTGCCTTTGGGTTGCCATAAGTCACAAGCAACTTGAAGACACACAACATACACAGAAATGCTTTCATTCATAAAAATATTGGACCACACCATTTTGGACTTTGCCCTTTTGGCCTCTGCACAAGTTCATATGATCTGGCATCCTAGGGTGTGAGTTCAGTGGAAGGGCATTGCATTTCCATCACAAGCTCAACTAACCCTACTACCACAGCCCTTTCAGAACCGGCACAATAGAGGTCCAAATACCCATTTCCTAAAATCCTTCTTTGCCCTGAGTGAGTGGCTCTAAGTGCCAAGCTTGGATTACCATCAGGATGAAAACTGTGGCAGGCAGCTTTGCTTAGAAACAATCTAGAGAAGACAAGCCTGGTAGTGGTGATGGCAGCAGGAAGAGGGAACTCCCTTTAGGGATCTGTGCCAAGCTGTTGCCACCTTCAGCCTTCCTCTCAGTAAGGAAGGGCATTGTGCATTGCTCTGATGCTCTTTTTGAGACTCTGGGGATTACAGTAAATAAACCTCCTGTCCCCTCTTTTAAAAGAGGTCGCATCCCCTTGATTTATGTCTTTGTTTATTGTCTACCCTACCCTCCAAACTCAGGATGAATTACAGCAATGCCACTAGCAAAGAACAGATGAATCATTGACCCCAGAAGATTCACAATCTAAGCAAAAATACAGCAAGGTTGGAGAAGCAAGAGAATACCTTTTTAATAACCATTCATTTGGCTCTTCTAATTTATGATACTTAGAAGATGAAGCTTCTGGTCTTCAGCATACAAGTGGGGATGTCAAGGTTTATGCCAACTTGGCAAAGATCCCGGTACTCCTCTGGGTGGTCCTTAGGCACCCACCGCTTCCTTCCTCCCTCCCCGCTGTTTTACTTCTCTTTGTCTGTGCTTTTCCTATGTGCCGATTCCGGATTTCCGAAGCAGAGCCCGCCTCTTGTTCAGCAAGGCTGTACAACAGCCTGCTATCACAGGCATGGCATGCATCTGTTACATACCTAACAACCACCACCACCACAACAACAACAACAAAACACCCAAGATTGTGCTGAAGCAACTGAAGCCAGTAAACAAGCAGCAAAGCAGACCCAGCACAAAGAAACATATCAGGAAGGCAGATTTTCTGAAGGAAGAAGGAGCAGCATTCATTGTTAGTCTCTGCTTCCTAAGGCATTGAAATGCTGTTTGATGATTTGATGATTACATGCCTCCCTCCTTCTCCTTCTGGTGCCCACAACTCTTGGTTGACTTGGCCTATGTCCCAGCAGACTGTTACCAGAAATGACTTATCCCTTGCTCTGAGGAACATTACACAGAGATGGGGAATGGCCAAACCAGACTTAACATTCATATTCTCTGCAAGAGCTGATGATGACAAAGGAAGGCTGTAAAGCTGTCTCTTCAGTCATTTCCTAAATTGTGAGAGCCAGCATAGGTGTAGTGGTCTGAGCATTGGACTAGGGAGTTTATCACACTGGGGCTAATTTTGGCATCAAAGAGAGATTAAAGTGCATTGAAAACATCCTGCAAGTAAAGCTAAAATGGTGAGTCATTGTGCAAATGATTATCACACGCAATTGTGCAAATAAAGTGGTGTCAGAAATGCATTGCCACTGAAATCCCAAAAGTGTAAAAAGATGTGCGTTAATACTTCTTTGTGACCACTTTAATGGCGGGTTTTGCATGACATTGTGTGAAATTGTTTTGCCTAATTACACAATTTTCCCAGGACGTTCATGGAATAAACTCTTGATCTCCTTCATGTGATAAATTCCTAGGACTCTGGAGACTAGGGTTCTAATCCAAGCCTGGCCATGTAAACCCACTGGGTGACCTTGGGCAAACCACACTCTCTCAGCCTCAGAGGATGGCAATGGCAAACCCCCCTCTGAAGAAAGCTGCCAAGAAAACTCCATGATAGGTGTGCCTTAGGGTCTCCATAAGTTGGAAATGACTTGAAGGCACACAACAACAACAAATATTGAGAGTTGTGGGCAGTGTGGAGATGAAGCCAAAGAGGGGGCTCATGCATGAATCATTGCTTGGAAATGTTCAAGGAGGTTGTAGATATGATGGAACAAACCCTTTCTTGTTCCAGATGCTAAAAGGATGGGGTTTGCAGATGTGGTGAGAGTTGTGGGGCTTCCAAGCTTCTCCAGCACCCATCTGGAGCAGAGAAAGCCAAAGGCTGTTTTCTGCAAGGCATGAGGATATGTGTGCAGGCAATCTCTCCTTCCTGGATGAGCTTTGGGAGCAGATTTTGTGCATCTTCATCGCTTTTTAAAAAATATGCCCTTGTAAAGTGGTCCTGAAAGGATGAAGGGATCTCTTGTGCTTCCTCTGATACATTTGGTCCAAACTATTCTGAGTCATCTTTCCTGTAATGAAGGATGGAGGCATAACTGGGGGGTACATAGGGCTCATCAATAGTAACCCCCCCCCACTGAAAGTATTATGGGGGGGGGGCGGGATGGGTGGGAAAGTCCTCCCTCCCTCCGAGTCTTTTCCTCTGCTCAGTCCTCTTCCCTTTCCTCTCTGTTGCGGACGGTTCAAGCACAGAACAAACCGAAAGGAAACGGTGGGCTGGAAAGAGTTTCCATTTGCTCTCTCTCTTTCTTTTTCTTAGCGCTGGCAAAGAAGGCAAAGGCAAACCCCCTCTGCGCCGATCTCGCCCAGGAAAGATCGGGTGGCCATGAGGCAGGAACCACTGGAAGGCACACAACAACAACAACAACAACCAGAGAGCCCAAGTGGGGAAATGTTCTCTCTACGACCTCTCCCTTCCTCTTTTCTCTTAGACTGCATCCAGACTGCGGAAACAATCCGGTTTGGCACCACTTTCAGGGCCATGGCTCCATGCTATGGAATTCTGGGAAATGCAGTTTGTTGGGGCACCAGGGCTCTACCCCTTGCTCCTCGCAGCCCAGCCCAGCCCAGGACTGCTGCCCTTCGCCTGAGGCTCTTCTCCGACGGGAGCCAGGCGCAGAGCCTCCTCCTCCTCCTGCTTCTCCGCGGGGCAGCTGTTGACGGCGGGAGGCTGAGCTGTCTGGCCGCCCTTGGCCTGGCTGCTGCCGGGCTCCTGAGCCAGCGCCCTCCGAGAGACTGGCCCAGATGGGGACCCCCCCCCCCCCCCCGCCTTCCCCAAGGAGCTCCAAGGGATCCTGGGCTGAAGGAGAGGAAGGGGAAGCACAGGAGAGGAGGAGGAGAAGGAAGGAGCACAAGAGGAGGAGGACGAAGACAAAGAAGAAGAAAGGAAGAGAAAGAGGGAAAAGAGGAAGGAGAAGAAGCAGAAGAGAAAAGGGGGAAGAGGAAGGGGAAGAAAGGGAGCCCCGTCTCTCCTCCCATCCACAGCCCAGCTCTCTCTCTCTTTCTCTCTCTCTCTCTCGGACCAGAGGGACCAGGCGTGTCCTCCTTTTCCAGGACCTGCCCTCCCTTCCAGCCTTCTGTCCGGGAGGGATTCCCAAACGTCCTCCATTTTGAGCAACAGTCAGGAACAGGAATTTACAGCGTTTGGTGCTGTTTGGGTTTGTCCTCCCTTCTCCCCGGGAGCCCCTGGGGTTTCTCGGGCCCTTGTCCTCCTCGGGCAGGCGGGACACCTGCTGCTCCCCCGGCCGGAGCCCCTTCTCCACCGGGCTCCGAGTGCCTCCCTGCCTGGCTGGCTGGCTGCCCGCCTGGCGGCTCCGAGAGGGACTTACCCTGCTGCTGGTGCTGCTGGTGCTGCTAGGCGGGCGGCCCCTCTGCCTTGGCCATGGCGCCTTGGGCGGGAGAAAGGTCCAGTCCGACCGGCCTTCGGCTCCCTTGGCTGCTCCGCCTGGCTCCCTCCTCCTCCTCCTCCTCCTCCTCCTCCTTCCAGCTGCTCTGCTGTCAGCGCTGCGCCTCGTCCTTCCTCCCTTCACAAAGAGAGAGCAGCAGCAGCAGCAGCAGCATCCTCTCCTCTTGAACAAAGTGCCTTTCCCCAGAGGGAGGGGGAGGGGCTGTCACGTGGTCCTTCCGCCCCCCAAGGCAGCCCCCCCTCTGCCCCCAGGAAAGAGGGCCCCCTCTGACACGCGAACCCACTCCCACGCCCAGCCTGGACACGCGCCCTCCCCCTCCGGCTCTGCCAGGGATCCCCCTCGGCTGCCTCCCTCCTCACCGCCCAGCTCTCCCGGTCCACACCCCTCTCTCTCACTCCCACGGCTCCCCGCCACCGAAGCCAGGGCAGAGGGCTGTGGCACCAGAGCAAAACTTACAGGGATATAGATATAGATATGTACACACACACGTGTGTGTGTGTGTGTGTGTGTGTGTGTGTATTGTATACACACATATACACATATGTATACTGTATATACTTATATATGTGTGTGTATATGTACATATATATGTATACATATATACATGAATATATATGAGTACGTGTATACATGCAAGATATGTACATATATATGTATATATGTGTGTGGTGTGTGTATTTCTATCTATCTATGTACAGATGTATATATATGTATATATCTGTGTGTGTGTGTGTATTGTATATACATTTCTGGAATTCTGTGCTTTTCATTTTCCCAAACAATTGCCATTTCCCCCCTAAAAGAATCGTGGCCGTTCATGCCACCCGTGTAGAGTCAGTCAAAAATGAACTGTTTTTACCCTCCTTCAGGGTGACTCTGGATGCCTCTCCACTGCAGAAATAATCCAGTTTGATACCACGTTGGCATGACTCAATGCTATGGTATTATGGGAACTGTAGTTTTGTGAGCCGTTTAGTCATCTCTGTCAGAGAGCTCTGGTGCCACAACAAACTACAGTTCCCAGAATTCCATAGCACTGAGTCATGGAAGTTAAAGTGATATCAACCCAGATTATTTCTGCAGTGCAGATGCAGCCTTGGACTCTTCTGCCTTAAGTGGCACTCTCTTCCAAGGAAGGGAAATCCATTGCCAGCTCAAATTGCCAAGAAGATAGGATTTCTCCAGAAGGATTTGCCAGGATGCGTAACTAAAGGTCTTGTGGGTTGTCCTAATTGCACTTAATGCCAGTTCTGTTCCTGGGTGGGTTGGAAACAAAGCCACCCATCAAGTGATCATGGCAACATCAGGAGAAGTTTTTGCCTTGCATTCTCTCCAGCTGTGTGGAAAAAGAGCCCTGCCTAGCATGCAGGGTATGAAGTAATAAAGATGGGGGAAAGAGAATAAATAATACCTGGCAGATTATCAAGAACTGATGGTCAGATCCAAGGATAGCCATGCTGGCTATATAGCAAAGTACAAATGCAGGCTTGTGACTAACATCCTGACAGTTTTTCCACTCCTGTATGACTTTAACATCTCTGCCTGATGAAGGAGCCAGAGGAGCATGAACAGACTACAACATGTACTTTGCACATTTTGGTGGGCCAATAAAGGTATCACTGTTTTGTGGATTTTATTGCACTAAGTGCCAATGATGTATCTCTAACATTGTCAGATAAAAACCAATGTCATAGTTTGAATGTTGAACTAGAACTCCAGCAGACCAAGGTTTGAATCCCTGCTCAGTCATAGAAACCCACTGGGTAACAACTTCAGTCAAATCACACTCTCTCAGCCTCTGGGGAAGACAATGATAAACCTCCTCTGAAAAAATCTTGCCAAGAAACCTTATGATAAGTTTTCTAAACATCAGACCTAACTTGAAGGCACATAACAACAACACAACAATGCACATAGACTACCAGCTGCTTGATGCATGCCCAAAGGGAGGACACATTTGTTGGCAGCACCTGTGTGCTTTTGAACTACAAATGACCCAATCAATTCAATAAACAAAGGCAGACTGCAATAGTCATGGCCCATCCCTGCTAAGTCACAGAGAGGATGGGAAGAAGAGCAGGATAAAAGCAGTCTGAAAACAATACAGAACATTGCTGAGGTGGTTGGGCAGTCCTTGGCACAATCAGACAGAGACACCAGCAGAGGTATTAAAAGGTGAGCTCTGATGGATCAGGCCAATGGACATCTAAGTCCACCCTTGCTGTCAGGATGTCCCCAGAAAAACTACATGAGGGTTGTAAGTAGCCTTCTCCTGTTGCCCAGAGGGACCCCTCTTTTGGAAAACACTCCAAGATCCCAATCACCTTGATCTGACCTTGAGGCTAAAGTCACAATTCCAATACACTTTGAGTTATTTGGTTCCTTTGGTTATATGGATATTTAATTAGATTTATAGGTGATGGTGACTTGTCTCCAAAACAACTTGTACATTGTACAGTCCAATCTTATGGATGTCAAAAACAGTCCCAAAAAGTAACTTTCTCAAGAAGTAAGTAAAATGATTTCAAATGTTCTCAAAGAAACCTGCATTTGTTGTTGTTGTTGTTGTTGTTATTATTATTATTATTATTTATGTTATTTATACCCTGCCCTTCAGCCCTAAGGGCTCTCAGAGCGGCTTACAATTATTATTTTTAATAAGACGGTTCCCTGCCCTCAGGCTTACAATCTAAAAGACACGACACAAAAGGAGAAGGGAATGGTGGTGGGGAAGGGGATGAAGTCCAGTGGTTCTTCTCTCCCTCTGATGCCTGGACCAAGGCAGATGGACTAGAGGGAGGGCTCTTCTTCTTCAGGCTAGCCCTGGTGGAGCTAAGACCAGCCTATTCTCTCCCTCACAGACCGAAGGATGACAGTTATGGAGGGAGGAGCCTCTTTCTTCAGCCTGGCCCTGGTAGAGCTGGGTCAGCCTATTCACTCCCTCCCAGGCCATAGGATGACAGTTATGGAGGGAGGAGCCTCTATCTTCAGGCTAGCCCCTGATGGAGCTGGGCCAGCCTATTCACTAAATTTAAATTCACTAAAATTCACTAAATTTAAATTTAAATTGGAAGTCAGTTCTATTAATCTACTACATTCTGTGAGAATGGCCCCACTAGGATTCTGGAGACCAGGGTTCAAATCACAGTTCTGCCATGTAAACCCACTGGGGCCCTATACAGACCGGCCCGAAAAGCCAGCCTGTGGGCAGAGTCGGGGCACAGCATACTGATGATGCATGCCCTGACTCCGCCCCCAGGGTGCCATGATGCCATGCACTGCTCTAGATGGCACATGGCATGATAGCATGCCTCTAGTGCTGCATCCAGATGATGCAGCACTGAAGGGGCACCATGCTGCCATGGCTATGGTGCCCTTTGGAGGATGCAAAAAGGAGCCACTTTTATGGCTCCTTTTTGCGCCCTCCAAAGGCCGGATTGGGGTCACTGTGTGAGGTTGCTGTGGCCAGAAATCCAGCCCAATCCAGCCCCTTAGGAGCATCTGTATAACACCTGGGTTACACTGGACAAGTCATACGCTGAGCCTCAGAGGATGGCAATAGAAAACACCTGTCTGAAGAAGCTTACCAAGAAAACCCCATGATAGGTTCACCATAGGGTTGCCCTAAGACAGAAATGACTTGAAGGCACACAATAATAACAACAAAGCATGCAAAGGAATGCAGTCTTAATACTTCAGGAACACTCTATCTTTACTGAATTATGGTGGAGACCTTTTACAACAGGAATGGAAAACTAACTCCCATCTGTCCTAGCTCACATGGGCGGGATACAGACCGCCGCTTTGCAGCGGTCTCCCGCTGGCGCCATTTGCTCCGCACAGGAGCTGCAGCAGCCAAACCGCGCGGCTCCCGCGCGGAGCAAAAAAGAAGCTCCATTTCGGAGCTTCTTTTTGCGGCGCCTTTATGACGTCGCGAGGCGCCGCTGGCGCATTCGCGACGTCATAGGCACTGCGACACGTCTGGACGCTATGCGTCCAGTACGTAAACATGGCGGCCCCCATGTGGAAGGGGCGCCACCATGTTGTACGTATTCTATACGTACTAGGGTTAGGGGGTGTGGAAGCACCGCCCCTTCCTAACCCTAGTACGTATAGAAGACGTACTATATGGCGGTTTGTATCCCGCCATGGGCAGTGATCAGAGATGAAGGGAGTTACAATCCAACAGCCACAGATTCCCTAGCCCTGTTTTAAACCAACAGTGATCATTCTGTACCGCATTCTTATCCTAAGCCCTTATCAGATGAGTGTGGAACTGGGGGTCTTCTGCACTGGGCGGTTCGAATTCACGTTATTTCGCAAAGTACTGTCATACCTGGGAGTCCCTCCGCATTGGCATGATTCAAATTGGCCAATCTACATTCGCGCGAAGTGCATTCAGTGCAGAATGTTTTGTCACACCGGTGCTCAACATGAGGATTGGCCGATTCGTATCGGCCCCCTCGCACATGCTCAGTGGTGCCCTGCATGGGTTGCAACCTTAAACGCTTCCGGGGTGAAAGGGGAGGTCACGTCATGACAGCCCGGTAAACAGCTGGAGAGCCAGCTCATGCACATTAACAATCGCGATACAACGTGCCCATTACTGTTTCCTCTCTACATTCCTGCTTGGTTTTAATGTTACCATGACCTTCCCTTGCAACAAATTAGCAATGAAATGCCCGGTTCTACGTGTGTGTGTGTGTGTGTGTGTGTGTGTGAGTATGTATTCGGGGGGGGGGGGGGAGCAGTTCCAGCGGCTGTCAAAGAGGCTGGATGGCCATCTAAGTAAATGGGGATGCTTTGATTAAGAGTTCCTCCTCCTCCTCCCGGCTTGGGATCCAGCCCGGGCATCCCAGGTAGGGAACAGGCGCGGGGCCTCTACAATCGCGGCGATCGCCGCCATTCCAACGTCCTCCTCCTCCTCCTCCTGGCTTGAGAGGCAGCCTAGGCTGGCTCCCAAGCCGGGAGGAGGAGGAGGAGGAGGCTGCTGGAACCGCGATTCCAGCGGCCCCCGCGCCTCTTCCCTGCCTGGGATGCAGCCAGGGATGCCTCTCAAGCCGGGAGGAGGAAGAGGAGGCCGCTGGAACCGCCCCCCCCCCCGCTTCCCTGGAACCGGCAAGAGGAAAGACCCACCGGAAGTAAAAATTGGAATCTGGGGGTCTTGCGATGGAATTCAGGACTGGGTAGTCACACCAGACCCATTCACACTGAGATCGAACAGAGCCCCAATCCAGGATATTGCCAATCCCCTTATCAGCGCACTGGCCAACACGCTCCAAAAAGAGGAGCCAGTACGCATTCAGTTCGGCAGCTCGCGCATTCACGTGAGTGCGGATTGGGCCATTCGAATGCTGGTATGATGGTATTGTGCGAAATAACGTGAATTCGAACCACCCAGTGCGGAAGACCCCCAGTTCCATACTAATCTGATAAGGGCTCTATTCTGCTATGCAACACTCAATTTGTTCTAATACACAATAGAGTGTAGCCAACAACATTTAAAGCCTAGTCACACAATCTTGTCTATTCTGGTCTCGTCCAGAATGGGGTCCATCCTATATTCTGAATTTTAACTAATTTAAAACTGTTTGTCACAGGGACAGCATATAGAAGGGTCAGTGAGGATTCTGCGGTATTTGTAGAAGCACAGTTAAATTGCAGCACTAAGCTTACTAGGGAAATAGGCTATACTGAAATCAGTAGAACTGACTTCCTGTTTGGAACAGGATTAAATCTGTAATTTATACTGGCATTCATCACATTTGTATTTTTCAAAGAAGTAGCTGTATTAGTCTTTTGCAGCATAAAAAGGAAGAAGGAAGAGGTGGAAGGAAAGAAAAAGAAATGTGGCAGCACCTAAGACTAACTGGTTATTATTTTAGCATGAATTTTTTTGGATATAAACCTATTTCTTCACATGCAACATATTAGAGTGATACATGCTTGAGTATAAAGAATATTTACACAGTTATGGCAGCTAGATGGAAAGGAATAGAATCCAAAAAGATGCAAAACATGACCCTTGCCCTAAATTTTCAAAGGACTGTGTAATGTGAAACAAGTCTTTCAGATCTTTACAGTGGTCAGTTAGTGCTGATGTGTAAAAGCAATAAAACTGCTTGCCAAAAGTCAGTTCCTTGGGTAAGAAGATTATATGTGCAGTAGTGAGAACTCTGCAGCTATGCAGATATGGCAACGCTCTCTGAGTCCTTTCTAATAACTAATGGTGTGAAACAAGGTTGTGTTCTTGCTCCAACCCTATTTACAGTCTTCTTCAGCATGATGCTCCAAAGGGCTACAGCAGATCTCGAAGAAGAAGACAGCATTTACATATGCTACCATACTGATGGTAGTCTGTTTAACTTAAGCCATCTGAGGGCTTGCACTACGACTCTAAACTATCTAGTCTGTGAGCTGCTTTTTGCTGACGAAGCTGCCCTCGTTGCCCATACGGAAGCAGCTCTGCAGTGCCTAACATCTTGCTTTGCTACAGCTGCAGACCTCTCTGGGCTGGAAGTCAGTTTGAAGAAAATGGAAGTTCTCTACCAGCCTGCACCTCAGGAAGAACACTACCATCCCCACATCACTGTGGGCACATCTGTGCTTAAGTCCATCCAGCAGTTCACCTACCTGGGAAGCATCATCTCCTCAGACGCCAAGATTGATAGAGATCGATCACAGACTGGCAAAGGCATATAGTGCATTCAGAAGGCTTCATAAAAGAGTCTGGAGTGACAAACACTTGAGGCGAAGCACAAAAATCAGTGTGTATAGAGCCATTGTACTGTCTATTCTCCTTTATGGGTCTGAAACATGGGTCACCTATTGCCAACACCTACGACTCCTTGAACGCTTTCATCAGCGCTGTTTACGCACAATTCTAAATATACACTGGACTATGTGACAAATGTTGCTGTCCTTGAGCAAGCAGGGATCACTAGAATTGAGGCCATGCTACTGAGGACGCAGCTGCACTGGGCAGGACACGTTTCTAGGATGAAGGACCATCGCCTCCCAAAACTAGTATTCTACGGTGAACTCGCCACGTGTCAGCATAAGAGGGGCGCTCCAAAGAAGAGATACAAGGACTACCTGAAACAACATCTCAGGCTCGGCCAAATTGATCACCATCGGGAGGCATGGAGGCGCACTACCTACGATGCTGCAGCCTTTTACGAAAGCTCACGCTGAACAAGTCTCAAAGAAAAATGACAGCGCAGAAAGAACCACAACCCGGAAACATCACCCAAGGAGACTCTCTGCTGTGCTTTCTGCAACCAGACTTGTTTATCTCAGATTGGCCTTTTTAGCCATCAATGCCCTTGTAGTAAGCGTGGGATGAGTCCTTCCTGAATCTTTGTTCGTGAAGAAGAGCCAGAGAGAGAGAGAGAGAGAGAACTCTTTGCATTGATATATGTAGTGTGCCATGAAGCCATTGTCTTTGTTCATATCCTCTGCTCATGGATTGGAATTTGTGCATATAATTCAATTCAGCAATGTCTTTCTAATCTTTCTTTGAAATTTCCTTGTTTAAGGACAGCAACCCATGAATCACTTACTGTGTGTCTAAGAAGGTTGAAATGTTCTTTTTTTTAAATTTTATTTAGAATAAAACATTACATATAAGAAGTGAGAGAAAAGAAGACAACAAAAAATCCACAAAAAACAACAAACAACAACAACAAAAAACAACGAAAACCCAACCAGCTAACACGCAAACAAAGCAAATTACATTACTTAACATTACCTTCTAATAATAAACAAACAAACAACATATTAGCTATATACAAAAGATATTTGAATTTTTGTCTCTCTAGTCATACTTCCTTTACAATTGAGTGTTCCCATATCATGATTTTTTAACCGTTTACTCCTGATATTTATGCTTCTATATTTATCAGTTCCTGTGTTGATATAATTTTATCAAATAGTATTTATTCATTATTTATTATTTGTTATATGTCACCCCATTCTTCAATATTTAAGACATTTCCATTCTTCTTCTATCTGATTTTTGTCCTTTCCTCTTAATGAGGCTGATATTATGTCCATATTTTTTGCCTCATATATTTTAATCAGCCAATCTTCTATTGATGGATTAGAAATACTTTTCCAGTGCTGGGCATATAAAATTCTTGCGCAAGTAACCATGTACAGAATAATTCTATTATTTTTTGTGGGTTTTATATTATGTGTCATGTTCAATAAAAATAACTTTGCTTCAAATGGTATATTAATTCCTAAGATTTTTTGAATAGTTCCATGGATTTTTTGCCAGAATTCTTTTGTTATATTACATGTCCACCACATGTGGAAAAAATCTCCTTCCGGTTTTCCACATTTCCAGCATTTAGTATCACCTGTTTTATATATATGATGTATTTTTTGGGGGGTTAAATACCATCTATATAGCATCTTGATATAGTTTTCTTTATAATTTTGACACAGGGTAAATTTATTTGTATCTTTCCATGATTTTCCCCATTCATCTGTTGTTATTGTTTTCTTAATATCCTGTGCCCATCTTACCATACTACTTTTGATGGTTTCATCCTCCAGATCTCTTTCTTTTAATATTTTGTAGTATTTTGATATATGTTTACCTTTTTTATCCAACATTATCTTGTCTATCTCATTATTTTCCATTGTCAGTCCAAGAGTTTTAGTGTCTGTTTTAAAGCGATTATTTATTTGATTATATAAAAACCAGTCTTTAATTTTCCCTTTTTCTTTCAATTCCTCTACTGTTTTCATATTATATTTACCTTCTGATGTTTTATTTATTATATCTCCATATCTTAGCCAAGAAGCTTCGTTATCTTTAGTTCTACTATAATAGGCTTCTTGTATGGATACCCAAGGGGGGATATTCTTATAAAATTGAGATCTTATTTTGTACCAGACTTTGAGCAAAGATTTTCTTATAACATGGTGATTGAACAAACTATTATTCTTGGGTTTCATGTACCACATATAAGCGTGTATCCCCAAATTCAAATTATCTTTTTCAATGTTCAGCACATTCTTATTCTCCAATTTAAACCACTCCTCTAGCCACTTGAGACATACCGCATAATAATATAACATAAAATTTGGCAAATTACATCCCCCTCGTAGTTTATCTTCCGTCAAAAGTTTCCATTTAACCCTTGCTTTTTTACCTTCCCACAAAAATTTACTTAATTCTTTCTGCCACAAAACAAAACAGTTTTCATTAGTAATTATTGGAATATTGGAAAACAAATACATCAATCTTGGTAGTATATTCATTTTAATTAAGGCAATTCTGCCCAGAAAGGATAATTTATATTTAATCCATTTTTCTAAATCCCTTTTAATCTCTGTCCATATTTTTGTATAGTTATTCTGAAATAGATCGGTGTTTCTTTTGGTGAAGTAAATACCCAAGTATTTAACTTTGTTTTCAATACTAAACCCTGATGTTTCTTTGAGTTCTTTTTCTTCATTTTTTGGAAGATTTTTTGTAAGGATCATAGTTTTTTCTGCGTTTATTTTAAATCCTGCTAATATTCCGTATTCCTTAATTGTCTGAATTAATAAATTTATGCTTTTATTTGGGTCATCTAAGAAAAGAATTATATCATCAGCAAATACTTTTAGTTTGTATTCAATTTCTTTAATTTTAACCCCTCTAATTGCTTCTTCTCCTTTTATTTTATTAATCAAAATTTCTAAAACCAAAATAAACAATAAAGGAGACAGAGGGCATCCTTGCCTTGTTCCCCTTTTAACCTTAAAGCATTTAGATTTCTCATCGTTAATGAGTAAATATGCTTTCTGTTCCATATATATCTTTTTTATCCAACTCCTAAACTCTTCTCCCAAATCAATCCTTTTTATAACTTTAAATAAAAATTTCCAATCTACTTGATCAAATGCCTTCTCTGCGTCAAGCAGGATACATGCCAATTTTTTTTCACTATGCTGTTCATAATATTACAGAATGTTTATAAACGTTCTAATATTGTTCTGTCCGTAGCGTCCAGGTATAAATCCATTTTGGTCTTCTTGTATATATTCTATTAAAAAAATTTTTAGCCTGTTTGCCAGTATAGATGAAAATATTTTATAATCTACATTTGTGAGTGAAATAGGTCTATAGTTTCTTATATCAATGTGATCTTTCCCACCTTTGGGGATGACTATTATTAATGCTTCCTTCCAAGTTTCAGGTATGCCGTGCTTATTTATTTCATTGAATGTTTGTTTTAATGGTTCTAACAATTCTTCCTTTAATTTTTTATAGTAGATTGCTGATATCCCGTCTGGCCCCGAAGCTTTCCCCAATTTTTGCTTCTGTATTGCTTCCATAATTTCTTTATCTGTAATTTCTGTATTCAAGTTTTGTTTTTGAACTTCGTTTGTTGTTTTTAGGTTCAGTTTATTTAAATATTCTTTAATTTTCATATTTTTATTTTCCATATCTGTCTTATTATCATACAGTTCTTCATAGTACTTTGTGAATTTCTCTATGATTTCATTTTGTGTGGTATATCTTTTATCATTGTATTTTATTTCATTAATAATCTTTTTTTCTCTTATTTTTTTAATTTTTTGTGCCAATAATTTTCCAGCTTTATTTCCAGATTCAAAATTTCTCTGCTTAATTGTTCTTATTTTGGCTGTGATTTCTTTAATAGATAATGCTTTTAATTTTTCTTGTAATATTTCCACTTCTATTTTTAATTTCTTGTCTCCTTTTTCTTTCCATTCTTTTTCTTTTTGTTTTAATTTATTTTGTAAATGTATCTCTTCCATTTTCTTTTTCTTTTTTTGTTCACTATTTATCTTAATGAAAATTCCTCTAGCTACAGCTTTACTTGCGTCCCATATTGTTTTCATTGGTATTTCATCTGTTGTGTTTTCTTTAAAATACCATCTCATTTCCTCTTTTACACGTTTTGTCAGTTGTTCATCATTTAGCAAATCTCCATTTAATCTCCAAGTGTGATTCAATTTTTTTTCTTGTAAAGTCAATATGATAGGGTTATGATCTGAAACTGGTTGAAATGTTCTGCAGTTGGCTTTTGGATTTCTAATGTCAGATTTGTGTCCATTAATCCTCTTGCAAAGAGACTGCCCTGTTGAAGTTTTTAAGTTAGAAAAATGTATAAACCATGGCTCCATCCAAAAGGTATGTGTGTATCTCTGAATGGTATAGACAAATACTTGAAATCTACAATATAAATAAAATAAAAAAACATGTGTTGTTGTTATGTGCTGTCATTTCCAACTTAGAGCATGTCTATGGTGAAGCTATCAAGGGGTTTTCTTAGAAAGTTTTTTCAGAGGGGGGTTGCCATTACCATCATTTAAGGATGAGAAAATGTGACTTGTCCAAGGTCAGCCAGAGGTGCAATAGCACAAATGGTGAAAATGAAATAGCCTAAATGCTTCAGCTGTTGCTGAAAATACCATGTCTGTACCAGGCACATCTCCCACAGGATGGCAAAGTCAGGTTAATGCCACGACAGCAAAGACTCTCTCGTCTGTGTATGCGTAATGCATTTTTCCTAAAGATGGATCACAGAGAAAGGCCTCCCCTGAAGATTTTAATGCATAGGCAAGCTGGTATGTGAAGAAGCAAGAAGCCTGTAGAAACCTGGTTGGTGAAATTCTTTAGTGTGGCTGGCAGGGATTGGAAAAGTTTCTGTATTTATTTAAAAAGTTGCCTTTGCTTATCCATTGTAGTAATTGGGCCTGTCTGTGTGATTTTATTGAAGTTCAGAAAGGAAAACTCTATCTGCTCTCAGTGGTTGGATTAAAAGATTGTTCTTCCTTTTGTTCTGTTCGTGTTTTGAAGAAAGAAATATACAGAGGTTGAAAAGGGAACACTTGCTCACTGTTTTTTGGAAAGTGCATTCTTAAAATACACCAGGCATCCCCCAGCTTGGTGGAGGAATGGCCATGGGCCAAGTTGGCTAGGAACAATGGAAGTTCTAGTCCAGTACATTTGAGGACACCAGGTTGTGTCAGAGACAGCCCATGAGCATTCTCTAGTATTTGTAGTAGCACAATTACTTGGTTGCACAGTTCAGAAACATTCCAGTTTCATAAACAGCAACTTTATTAGTAGTGTGTAAAACTCTCCCTGCATTTTACCTCCTGCTGTCCCTGTGAAGAAAGAGTTTAGTTCTTATGACACATGCCTCCCAGAAACAAAGCTTCCGCTTGAACAAAAAAGGCCATGTAGTGCCTCTCATAAGGAGCCTGTCTCCTCTCAAATGACAAGCACATGTCACAAGATTCGCAATTGCTCTTGGAGAAAGTCTGCTCTTCACATCCCCACATCAGATATTCAGCATTAACCCTTCATCCACCACACAAGTGTGCACAAAGGTTTTATTGTGTCACAGAAGTTAAGCCTAGAGGCTCCCAAATGACTCGGTGACCTACTAACAGTGCCACCATGAAGCCCTTTTCATGTACTGGGATATATGTGCTATACAGAAACACTATGAATCCTGCACCTGAGCCATGCAGACCTGGTTGCACTATATGGTCCTTAGGGAACTAAATCTTCAGTCCATTGTAGCCACAGTATCTGGTTAATACCACACAAAGCTTGGAAAAGTTACTTTTTTGGACTACAACTCTCCAGAGTCCCCCAATGGTTGGAATATTTGGGGAGTTGCTCCAGAACTCATGTTTCCCTGATAGGGCTGGTTGTACCATTATAAAGAGTGAAGTGACCACTACAAATATCAGATTTTTGTAGGAAAGTAGTAGTGATAACCTCTCAGCTTTTCATTGTGCACACCCATCTTTTCCACTCTGCTGGAACACAGAGCTCTTTGCATAAAACAATCTTCCTGCAGCAATAGGTGTGGTGGAGAATGTTAAAACATGATCACTGTTGAAGGGATATTCAAATGCTAATCTAGTCCATTTCTGTAACATAGGCTGGGTAAAGGGTGGCATCTTATGCTTTGCTTTTGGCAGCAAATTGTATTGACCTGGCCTTCATCATTGGATGCCTTGCCCTTTGACACAGAAGTTCTTCTTCTGAATCTAAGCTTTGCAAGAGGAAGTAGGTTCTGCTGGCTAAGACAAGAGATACATTCTGTACGCACTTAGAGACACAACTTCACATTTTAAGACTCTGCTGTATAAGGGTCAAGCTTTCTGGCCCTCAAATAAGGGATATCTCTTGCAGGAAGAGACACCTGGCAGACCAAATTTTTATACTCTTCTTTATCTTATATGCCTCCTTGTGAATTTCAGTGATCAAAGGTGTGTGTAATATAAATCCATAGCATAAAACAAACAAACTGCATTTTGTCCAATGAATACACAAATACTTAAATGATACAGATAGCCCTGGTGATTTGCACACTAAATGTTGAGATCATCAGTGTTTTCAAGACAGGGAAACTTGTGCAGGCTGAGCCTGTTCCAGCCATACTGAGAGTTCTTTGTGGATTAAAACCAGGATATAGTTATTTTTAATAAATACAAACCTATCTCTTTGCAGGCTTCACTGTAGTTCTAGCTCTAGCATTTGTATTCTGGACTGCAGCCTTTATCTCACAGGAATCCTGATAGTCAACAAAAGGGAATGATTTTAAATAGTAAACAAATGGAACAACCAAAGAGAAAAAGGCCTCCCTTCCTTCTAACCTTTGGTACAGAAGAGTGAAATCTAGTCAAGAGTTTTTAACAGAAAAAAAAAAGAGTACAGCAAAGTCTGCAAGTGACTTTGCAGTTGGGTGGAAAGCCCTGATATCTAAACCAGATGCACATCAATCTTTGTGATGGTTTATTCCTGCCAAAGAAATACCAGAGATGGAATGGCATCTCTCTTCTCAACTAGCAGTAATAAAATATGTACTTACACTGACATCTGCTGGCAGTTTGAGGTCCTTGAAGTAGTTAGGGGAAAGAGAACTGAAGATGAGGAGCAATATGTTAGAACAGGGATGTGGAAACTCTGATATTCCAAATGTTGTTAGCTACAACGAGCCACAGCCAGCTTGGTGAATGGTCAGAAATGATGGGAGTATAAGTCCAACAACATGTGAAAGACTGTCCTTGCTTTGATGGGCTTGTAAGGAATCCTCTGATAATGAGATGGAAACAGACATTGGCATACTTTGAGGAGACAAATTGAAATCAACAACCAACATTTCTGATTTCAATTGCTCTATTCTAAGTACAGTTGGCCCTTCTTATCCACGGATTTTTTATCCACGGATTCAAGCATCCATGTCTTGAAAATATTTTTTTAAAAAAGTATAAATTCCAAACTGCAAACTTTGATTTTCCCATTTATATATTTTACAGTGCTGTTGTATTTAATGGGACTTGAGCATCCACGGATTTTGTTATCCATGGGGGTCCCTGGAACCAAATCCCAGCAGATACCAAGGGCCTACTGTATGACAAAGTCTGCATCCAGTCCTTAGTCCATGTGTGTAAATCATACTGAGTTCTTGGAGAAAGCACTACATAAGCACTATATAAATAAATATTAAAAGAATATTTGTTATATCATTGCTACTTAGAGTAGTGGTTGTTGGACTGTTACCAGCCTATAAGGTATTGAGTGCAACCTATGGCAAGTTTCCAGGATATAAAGAAACAGTTGTAGCCAATGGGTACAAACATGGAGCCAGTCCCTGGTACCTTGGAGTTCAAATAGTTTAATAAGTACTGAGCTATGTAATTCTATCCCCCCCATTAGCATATCTTGCATATTTACATTATAATGCCTCATAGGCTTTCTTGACATTAGAGAAAGTAATGATCTTAAGTGTAGTACCAAAAAAATGTATAATCACAATTATATGATCTCAAGGGATGCTCTAAAACTAGAACTAATCTATGAGACTAGGGTTTGAATCCCTGCTCAGCCATGGAAATGCACTATGGGAGCTATTGTGATGTAGTGGCTTGATTACTGAGCAGGGATTCAAACCCTAGTCTCCCAGTACTAGTACTAGTCTAGGAGACTAGAGTTTGAATCCCACTACATCACAATGGCTCCCACAGGATTGTACTGCTACTTACTTATTCTAACACTTTCTTTTGAAAATTAATTTTTATTTTCTTGGGTGCTGTCAGGTTCCATGTTACTGCAAGAGCATCAGAACTGGATATCAAAACTGAAATCTGTGCAACAAAAATAGTAAATTAATTGTTTCACACAGGGAAATAATAACTATTGTGAACTCTGCCCTAGGAAAGCTCAAACAGAGGCCTCTCAGTGCATGAAGGATACTAGTTTGTGAATTAATCTGTAATGCTTTTTTCTGAGCAAACAAAGGCATTTTTGGCCCCACCGGACCACACTTTAAGTTAGCTGGGTGAATAGTGGCCACTTCCATGTTATACTCTATTACTGCACAAAGACATTTCAACATATGCACAGTCTTCCCTACACATACATAGACATCTCAGCATATCTCATACCAAGCACATTCCAGTGAGATAACAGTTTAGCCGTTGCTGTTTCAAGTGAATAAACAGCAATTTCAGAATCTGGAGAATAGCATGATTTTCTCTGCAGCCAATTAATCAATTAAGCTGTGAGGAAAGGCTAGTGGGACCCCTCTAGCATTGGGTATGCGCAAGAAGAAGCCCAAGTCCCCATACAGCATTATGGTTGCAGGTTATGCACCTCTGTGCTTAGAGTATCATAAAGACATTTATGCCCTCCCACATTTCACAGGTGAAAACTGGGACCTGTATGGCCAAGCAAACATCAGAAGGTGGTCAAGATAGCAAAGGTTGTTAATGAAAAATAACACAGAACCTAGGAGAGGCTGTAGCAGGTTGCACTAGAGAAAGACATGATTCTGCTCCCTCCCGTCCTCTCACCTCTGCTGAGTTAATTGACTGCAAACTACTTTTTCACTTTGAATTCAGTTTGCAGCAACTGAAGTATGCTGAGGACAAAGATGGGAAGTAGCAGGAAAAGAGAAAAAAACAGGATAGCTTTAAAGCAGCTGGAAAACTGGAATGACAGATTAAACAGGACTGTCTCTATCAAATCAACAGTTGGATTGTATGGATTTTACTACTTTCAATTCACAATTCTTTGAATTCTTTGCATGGGAATAGCATTATTCGTTTTGCAGATGAAAATGACTGAAATCTATTCTGACTTGGACTTAATTTGTTCATGGACAATGTCAGCATCATTACAATGCCCAAGCATAATTTTTCTAGGTCTCATAAAAATGGGAATATTCAATGGTGTCCTCTTCATTCAAGTAACCAGTCATTTTAATTACTGTTATAAAAAACCTGAAATCATATCCCTAGGGTGGTTTATAAAATGAATAAAGCATTTTGTAAAAAAAAAAAAAAACACCACACAGTTATAAAAACATAAAGCAATCAAATGGATTAGTTTCTCTAGGTTCCTTTGTTTAGTCTCTTTTTTCTAGCTGCTTGATTTTATATCTAAAGGCAGACATGTCAGTATGGCATATGTGTGCATAGTTACGTGTATCTCGACTGCAAGTGACAAATGCCCTTTTGCCACTGCTCCCTGTCACTGAGACTCAGTGTCAGATTTTCTGTGTGCAAAGGCCTAACTCATATAACTAATTCTGGGACCTGTAAATCACAAGGAATACCATTGGCTCCACTCCCCTGGGATTTCAGTGTCCCTTATTACATGCCTGCCAATTGCCCCAATTTGACAGCAACAGTCCCAACCAATCCTCTGCCAACCCACTTTTCCAGCTGCTTTTAAAATGTCCCAGTTTCTCTCTCTTCCTTCCACTTCCTCCTCATGTCCTCAAATTACTTCAAGTGCTGCAAAGTGAGTTTGAACTGCAAAAGTAGTTTGCATTTAATTAATTCAGCAAGGGGGAGAAAAGAGTAGGGGGCAGACTCATGCCCTTCCCAGCAGGATCAAGCAAATGCAAACTGCTGTCGCCTTACCTAGCTTCTTTTTCTTCATTAATAGCTTTTGTCATTTTGACCACTCTCTGATGTTGTTTCGCCATACAGGTCCCAGTTTACATCTGTGAAATGTTAGAGGGTATGTAATTATTAAAAAGCCCTTCCCAGCTCCTGCTACACCCCATTACAAAGGTGAGCAACTGAAGTCCTTTTAATATTTCCAACGTAAACTCTCATCATTCCCAGCACCACTGGCTATGCTAGTTGGAGTTTGGAAGAGTTATAAGCCAAAAACATCTGAAGGAGCACAGTTGCTCACTCCTGCCCTAATGAATTTTGTCTTAGGCACTGAGGAATACTGTGGGATAAAATTATATTGGGGGTATGGGGTCTACTTGAACCACAAAGAAATCAGCCTATTAGTACTTAACATCCAAAAGATGAGCAGCTTTTAAACTAACTCTAAGGGAACTCTGACAAGAAATGAGAGCTTCCAGTTCAGCAAAACTAATCTGTAAGATATCAGCATAGCCACATTTTAGATTGTTCTAGAGAGGACAGGGTAGAAATAGACCACAAGCATACAGGAAAACAAGATAACCAGCCAAAAGACCAGAGGAAAATATTCGCAGCAGAGATATTGGGTGCAGCCGGACACCATGCTCAGGGGTTTCAGTATTAATCCGACACAGAAGTGTCTGAATCCTGTTTGGGGAGCTGGAGTGCTTGGTTTTATACATGTACATAGATATAGTGGGTGGGGGTGTGAGACAAAAATGGGGAAATGGAAAGAATCAGTGTTGTACAATCATGTCTGGCTAGCAACTTTTCAAGAAGGGGTGGGGAAAGAAACACAAAGGGCATGATCATTGCATACATTCAAGAGAGCATGTTGTTCTTGTTATTGTGTGCCTCCAACTCATTTTTGATTTATGACGACCCTAAGACAAATCATAGGATTTTCTTGGCAAGATTTGTTTAGAGGTTTGCCACTGCTATCCTCTGAGGCTGAGAGAGTGTGACCTGCCTAATGTCACCCAACCCCAGTGGGTTTCACGGCTCAGCTGGGAATCAAACCCTGGTCTCTACAATTGCAGTCCAACATTCATCCCACTATATATCGTGCTGGCTCAATTTGTATGGGTGACACACTGTGTGACTGCATAACTAATTTACTACTCAATAGGTACTGTTGTCCTCCTGGTTTAAATACGGGGTGATCTTTAAATGGAAAATTAATTCAAGTAGGCACCCAAATGACAATGTTGTAATAATGGGTGGTTAATAGAATCACAGACCCAGTCCAACCTCCTGCCATGCAGGAAGACACAATCAAAGCACTCCCTAAAGATAGCCATCTTCCATTCTGCGAGTGAGTATGTTCCACTGAGGGAGTATATTCCACTGACTAACAGCTCTTACTTTTAGGAAGTTCTTCCTAATGTTTAGGTGAAATCTCTTTTCCTGTAGATTCGGTTGTACTCACATGGACTGTGTAAATTTATGTTTTGATTATGGCAAAGGAGTAAAATTTTTAGATACCTTAAAGGATAGTTCATGGAGGTGAACAGGGAAAGTATGATCCTGGATGTAATTGTAAATAATGACCGACTGTAAGATCAGCTCTAGCTGTTGTTTAATTGGCAGTAGCGACAAAGACATCCAACTTAATTATATGCCTACAGAAACGTGGCAGGGAACACCAGCAGTCATACTTGACTTCAAAAGGGGAAACTTATGATAAATGATGGAACCAATTTAAAATGAAAGTTGAAAGGGAAAGCCAACTGGATGAAATCTTGAGGGGGGAGTGTATGAAACAGAAGTGTATTCGTAAAGATAACGGTATTCCGTTGACAAGGTTGTCATATTTGTAGAAGTGTACTATTATTTTAGAATAATGCATGGTTTGTATAAAATATATAGGTTTTTCCCCTCTTTCTCTCTCTCCTAATAATATTAGAAGCAAGGTTTATGCAGTGAAGATTAATGGTGGAACATTCAGGACCATTCAAGGATGATTTGCTATGACTGATGTAGATGGATGCAAAACTTGGAGGGCTTTAAGTGGGGTGGGGGGAATTAGACCCATTCATTTGGGATAAGTGTAGCAGTGCCTACTAGTCATGAAGTCTATCTATGACTTCTGGTATCAGAAATAATATGTCTCTGAATACCTGACTGTGCTGGTGTTCCCTGCCATGTTTCTGTAGGCATATAATTAAGTTGGATGTCTTTGTTTCTACTGCCAATTAAACAACGGTTAGAGCTGATCTTACAGTCGGTCATTAATTACAATTACGTCCAGGATCATCTTTTCCCTGTTCACCTCCATGAACAATCCTTTAAGGTATCTAAAAAAGGAACATGAGTGTGAGGTATTAGCACACTCATCACAGCCTAATGTGGGCATTTGCTTGGGCCATGGTGGGAAAAGACCAGCAGGGCAGGTGTTCTTTTCTGTACACACACATTTTGCAGTAAGTGATAATAACAACTGACTATGCCCAACAGTTAAAATTTTCCTGAACAGAAACACACATACTACAGTGTGCCCTTGCTATCTGTTGGGGTTTGGCTTCAGGACCCCCCCCCCATACCAAAACCCATGGATGCTCAAGTTCCATTACATACAATGGCATAGTAAAAATGATGTCCCTTACATAAAATGGAAAAATTAAGGTTTGCATTTTTGAATTTATATATTTTAGGAATATTTTTTCAATCCATGGTTGAATCCATAGATTTAAAAAAATGTGAAGATGGAGGACTGACTGTATATATATATATCTACCATATGGGAAAATAATTTTGGGCAAGCTTTTTTTTTGTCCTCCTCCTAGCACAACAGTGTTTGCAGAGGATTTTATACACACATCTACATTTTCCCACATAAGATGTGAGTCGGAAAGAGTATTGTATTTATTTTTAAATTACATTTACAGCATGTTTTCCCACCAAGTTGGCATATGTAGTTTTCATCCCTATTATCCTTATAGCCTCTTTTCCTGGAGCTTGCGTCCATTGTTTAATATCCTCAGAAGTTAAAAATTACAGAGCAAAGGTTGTTATTGTAGGTCATGTCAAATCTTCTGTTTTGGAATGTAAACAACTCTGAATGCCTCCAGATTTGAGTTGCTAGCCCCAAACAATAGGAAATACTGCAAGTCTAGAGAAATAGATAATTTCAATAAGTCTGATTGATGGGTGCCCCATGAGGGATAGTGACATCTGTTAGTGTAATATGTGAATATCCAATGAAAACACAGGGGTGTAAATGTTTAATTCAACGTAACCAATGAAAATGAGATTTGTAGTTTTCTTTTTTGTTCAAAGTAGTATAAAAGCTTGGTTCACACTTTGATATTGGGGTCCCAGTAATTTGGATGTAATTCCTACTGGGGAACAGTTGCGGCAAAATGAACTGTGTTTGCCTTTCCAAGCTCCTGGGTCTCTCTGGTTCTAGTTTTAAATTAAATTCTAAAAGAATTCTACTACTGTTTCCCCCCCGAAAATAAGACATTGTCTTACATTTATTTTCCTCAAGAAGAGACACTATGGCTTATTTTCAGGGGACGTCTTATTTTTATTATTAAGTATGGTACAACAATCTACATTTATTCAAATATAGGTGCTGTACAGACCGGCGAAAGCGTCGGCCTGCATACGTACTAGGGTTGTCTCAGGACGCTGCTTATATACGGCCCACAACCCTAGTACGTAATCTGTACGTCAAAATGGCGCCACCCAGTACACATGGGCACTGCCGCCCTGGCACCATTGTGACGCTGCAAGTGCACCATTGGTGCATTGCGGCGTCACAATGGCGCCACATAAAGAACCTGATTTTTAAGGGTTCTTTTTGCTCTGCGGGTGTCAGAACTCCAAAGCCAATTGCTAATCAATATTCTCATCCACTATAGTTACTGTTCATATTATTGCAATGGCTTTAGACTGTAGTTCTGCCAGCTTGCTTTGCTAAGGGGGGTTGGGATGTTTTGGCGGGATAGCTGAATAGGTTTGGAATGCACTGTTTAATTAGTAGGAGATATCTGCAGAGCTTCTTCAAGGTCAACCTGCTTTCTCTAGCCTGGGAAGCAAACAGGAGGGAGAGAGGTGGGGAGTAGAAGGCGGGAGAGTAAAAAAGGTGGGGGCCAGCCAAGAGTGCTTTTAACTTGAGGCTTGAGATTTGTGTTTCAGAGTTCACTAAAAAGTCTGTCTGATCACTTTCATTCATATCTCAATAAACTTCACTGCTTTTAAGCAAGTTGCTGTTGGAGATTATTGGTGAAGGTTGTTGGATCTCA
Organism: Sceloporus undulatus; assembly: GCF_019175285.1. Taxonomy (NCBI): domain Eukaryota; kingdom Metazoa; phylum Chordata; class Lepidosauria; order Squamata; family Phrynosomatidae; genus Sceloporus; species Sceloporus undulatus. The sequence goes on along the minus strand of NC_056525.1, from coordinate 45,919,784 downwards.
CAGCGGGGAAGCCCCGCGGTCTGCAGGCTGTGACTTCCCTGCAGAGCAAACTAGGGCCTAGTTAAGTTATTGTCTTCTTCTGGAATATCATCATAACTCTCCAAATCTGGAATTCCATCCTGAATTTCTTGCGAACCATTGCCCCCAATCTTTCCGCTCCCTTTAGTTCTGCGGCGGGCCTATCACTATGTATTATTTTCAGGATATAGCTTATATTGTACAAATGCTTAGAAATCCTGCTACGGCTTATTTTATGGGTATGTCTTATTTTCGGGGAAACAGGGTGTGTGTATAGTCACCCTCCTTATCCACAGATTTTTTTATCCATGGATTCAAGCATCCACGGCTTGAAAAAGTTCAGAAAAAGCATAAATTACAAATAGCAAACCTTGATTTTCTATTTTATAAGAGACAACATTTTGTTATGCCACTGGACTGAATGGGACTTGAGCATCCACAGATTTTGTTATCCACGGGAGATCCTGGAACCAAACCCCAGCGGATAACAAGGGCCCACTGTATATAGATATAGATATAGTGAGCTGCCTTGGGTCCCAACTTGGGAGAAAGGCGGCATAAAAATTAAATTAAACAAAAAATACATTACTATTACTGTATTATTATTATTATTATTCACTTATATCTCCAACTCCTGGGACTCCTCCAGGTGGCTACTGTCCCTCACAACTGCCATGAGGAGAAAGCCCAGGGTTCAAGGGCAACCAAGAAATCCCTCGAGCAGACTGACTAGATTACCACACTACACTCTTATAGCTCTGCTATTCCACTTTAACTGATCTGGCTGCTTCCTGTTGCATTCTGGGACTTGCAGTTTAAGGAGAGGGCGTTTAGAATCCTCAGCCAGGGAGCGTTTAGGCCTCGTTGAACTACAAACCCCAGAATGCAACGGGAGGCAATAAAAGTGGAAGAGCAGCACTATAAGTGTAGTGCGATAAATATGGGAAGGCCTTGGCCCTTGGGTTGGCTGTAATGGTGGCTCCGCCTGAGGAAGGCTGGGCCTTTTAGCCAAGAAGCCCTTCGGCCTCGTCGTTGTCTCCTAGACAGTCCTCCTCAGTCTTAAGCCTCCCCTCCTCAGAGGCCTCAAAATGGCGGCGTCGGGGCGCCTGGATCCGGCCTCGGCGTGCAGCGCGGACTCCTTCCAGCTCCGCCACCTCCACCTGGACCTCCGCGTGGAGTTCGGGCCCAGGGCCGGCTCTGGGTCATTACGAGGCTCGGTCCGGCTGGAGCTGACCTGCTTAAAGGACCAAGCCAGCCAGCTCCTCCTGGACTCCCATCCCAGCCTGGAAGTGGAGGGAGCCTCCATCCCTTCTGGAGGAGGAGGAGGAGCATCAGGAGGGAGCCCCCTCGCCTTCCAGGAGGCCCCCTTCGCCAGCTACGGCTCCGCCCTGAGCCTGGCTTTGCCCGAACCGGTGGCCGCGGGGGACTCCCTGGTGGTGGAGGTGGCCTACCGAGGCGGAGAGGGGCCTGGGGTGAGTGAAGGAGGAGGAGGAGGCCCCTCGAAGGATGCTCGCCCTGCCATTCAAAATGGAGGACGGGGCTAAAGCAGAGTTACAAAACACTCCTCAAGGAGGTATAAATCCGTGGCTGCATGGAGAAGGGACTCGGATTGGCACTTGTCTGGCTCAAGGCTCCGGACCCCACAACCAACTCCAACTCCCAGAATTCCATAGCCGTGAGACAGACAAGTGCCAAAGTGAGTCCTTTCCCCAGTGTGGATGCAGCCCATCTTCCAGACTCAGCAGTGGTTCCCTCAAACTGTTCTTCAAGGGATCTATCATTTTAGACTTCATCTCCCAGAATCCTTGACTATTGACTAACATGGCAGAGGCTTCTGGGAGCTGAAGTCCGAAACCTCTTAAAGGGCACCGCTGTTTAGGGACTGCTGCTCCAAAGGGAGGGGGTCTTTGTTGGGATTGCTCCTAAGCAAAAGGGCGGAAAGCGGAGGGTGTGAAAGGAGGACGCCCGGTCCACTCCCTGGATCCATGGCACTTCTAGATCCATCGTTCGACCCAAAGTGGGATCCCAGGTGGTTTTCCTTTGTCTTTCCTGGCTGCAGCCTTGGAGGAGGCAGAGAAGTGCTCAAGGTTCAAAGTACAACAACCTCCTGAATCCACTCAACAGGGTGAGCCTTTTATGGAGCCAATCCAAATGCACCAAACCCATGGTGCCCTTTATGGGGCAAACCCAAATGCACCAAAATATATGGTACCCTTTAGGGGGCCAACCCAAATGCACCAAATCCATAGTGTCCTTTATGGGGCCAACCCAAATGCACCAAATTATATGGTATCCACCATGTATTTGGGGCATTTGGATTGCCCCCATAGAGGGATCACTTGGTTGGGTGGATTCTGGAGGTTGTTGTACTTTGCTGCATGGCCCACGTGGCTGTGGTTGTGCCTTCAAGTTGTTTCCAACCTTATGGCTTCTCTTATCATGGGGTTTTCTTGTCAAGTTTCTTCAGAGGAGGTTTGGCATTACCTTCCCCTGAGGCTGAGAGAGTGTGACTTGCCCATGGTCATGCAGTGGGTTTCCATGGCCAAGCACAGAATTGAACCCTGGTCTTCACATTCACAGTCCAGTCACTGCACCACACTGACTGTCACGGCGTGTGTGTGTGTGTGTGTGTGTGTGTGTTGTGTCCCTTCAAGTCATTTCAGATTTATGGTGACCTTAAGGCAAACCTACCATGGGGTTTTTCTTGGCAAGTTTCTTCAAAGGGGGTTTGGCAGTCTTCCCCTGAGACTGAGAGTGTGATTTCCTTGAGGCCACCCAAGGAATCGAATCCTGATCTCCAGGCGCCTGGATACATTTTCAAGGTTCAAACTGTGTGCCCTTTGAACTGAAAGTCCTTCCCCAACATCCACACACCTACTTCCTTAAAGATTTGTGGTTGGAAGAGTGTGGTATCTGTCTCATGAAGGGAAGGGCTTTCTGCACATGCTCAGGAATTCAGCCTTCCTGGCCTGGGAGCTTCTTCCAGCCACTTTTGTTGTTCACGAGGAAGACACTGTATACATCTTCAGGAGTGCTGCCTTCATTACTGGAGTGCTTTTTATTTTCATTGCTTTTCAGCAAGAATCTCTTCTCTAAATACACACTTGAGCTTCTCTTGTTCACTGATGCTCTCTCCCTTTGTCTGCTTGTAATGCTGCATCCTGCTTTTGTTAACTTTTCTCTGTTTTGAGAGAAGCCAGTGTGGTGTAGTGGTTTCAGCATTGGACTAGTAATCCAGAGACCAGGGTTCAAATCCCAGCTCTGCCATGTAAACCCACCTTAGACAAGTCACATTCTCTCAGCCTCAAAGGATGGCAGTGGCAAACCCCCTCTGAACAAATCTTGCTTTAAAAAAACCCATGGTAGACCCACCATAAATTGGAAAAGACTTGAAGACACACAACAACTTTTTGAAAGGCTCTAGCAGACAAGGAAACCCAAAAGACATATAGCAATAGCATTTACATTTCTATACCACTTCATATTGAACTAGGTAGTCTCAAAGTGGTAGAAAATAGCTGTGTTAATCTGTAGAATCAGTATGTAGAGAGTTCTTGTAGCATCTTTGAGACTAATTGAAAGAAAGAAGTTGGCAGCATGAGCTTTTGTAGACTTCAGTCTACTTCCTCAGATGCTTTTGATGAAGTGGAAGCCAGGGATAGATATATATATGCCATAGGTGTGTGAGAATGTCAATTCAAAATCAAACTCCTTTGGATATGGCAATGAAATAGCAAGTCCAGTTTTAACTATGGTTGATGGTCGTTTGTGGACAAAGACATAGCCATTGGATATAGAATTGAGATGGTAAGACCAGTTTGGCCTTGGAAGCTACCCTGCAGGTGGAGAGAACAGATGAGTGTAGGAGGATGGGGTTAGATAGTGTTGAAATCTGTGTAGTGAGCCAGGAAGCCATTGCTCCTGTTCAGTCCATTTCTGAGGGACTGTAGTTTATGAATGAATTCCAATTCCACTGTTTCTTTTCCAGAGTACAGCAGAATTGGAATTCATCCATAAACTACTTCCCCTCAGCAGTGGATTGAACAGGGAAAATGGCTTCCTGGCTCACTACACAGATTTCAACATATCTGACCCCATCCTCATGGGGGCGTCCTACAGTCAAATATTCTCCCCACCTACAGATCAGTTTCCAATGCCAAACTGGTCCTTACCATCTCATTTCCATATCCAATGGCTATGTCTTTGTCCACAAACGACCATGTTAAAACTGAACTTGCTACTTCATTTTCATACCCAAAGGATTCTCAATTTGAATTGACATTCTCACACAGCTATGGCATTTACAGTATATGCCTGTCCCTGACTTCCACTCCACCAAAAGCATCTGAGGAAGTACAAAAGCTCATGCTGCCAATTCAGTTAGACTCAAAGGTGCTACATAGTATCTAAGTGGTTTACAATGTGTAAACTAATATAAGCTTGTGCTTCTCATTCTTGCCCTTTTTCTTTGTAGCTTTGTCATTTGATGTGTCTGCACATTCTCCATTAATCTGGTGCTACAGAAATATCCTTTGTGAGATACTGTTTTTGCTGTTGAAAAGGAAGGGCAGAAGCAGAGAAGTGTGGTCTCACTTGGACTTTCACACTTGATCCTTCATTTTGAGGGCTCAAAGAGGCATCCATAAGACCTTTGCTTCCCCAGCCAGTTTAGTGTTTTTATTTTAAATATATAAGATTTGGAAAGCCCAGAGTCATTTGCAGTCAATCAAACTAATGTTGTCATCCTATACTCACACCTACCCTAGTAAGAACTCAAACAACAATTGAGTGTGAAGCAGCATTATACTGATTGAATCACTGTTCTGTCTTTCAATACTGGTCATTCTAGAGGTAGGCAACCTGGTGCTCTTGAGACACTTTGTACTAGAGGAGCCCTGGTGAGAAGTGGTTAAATGCCTGTACTGCAGCCACTCACTCAAAACCATAAGGTTGTGAGTTCAAGACCAGCAAAAGGGCTCAAGCTTGACTCAGGCTTGCATCCTTCCGAGGTCACTAAAATGAGTACCCAGATTGTTGAGGGCAAATTAGCTTACAGTTGTAAACCGCTTAGACACTGCTTAGGTGATATGAAGCGGTATATAAATGAAGCTTGTTTCTTTGTGTAAAACCTCTCAACCTCATTGTGATCATTAGCTATGTTGGCTGGGGATGATGGCAACTCTAGTACAGTACAAACAGGCTAGCCAGGCTACAGCTCTTTGAGGCTTTGGGCAGAAGATAGCTTTTCCAGCTCTGGCATGCTTATAAAATGGAAATGCTGTATAAAGGGATTGAATCTGGGAGTTTTTACCACTGAATTGGAGGACCTCCCAATTATAACACTGATGCTTAAGCGATTTCCCTGGATTGTATTTTGCAACATGGAGTTTCTGCTGAAATGGCTTCTTTAGAAGGGTGCATGGCTAAGTCCCTAAAGTGAGTTTGAATTCTGATTCCTTCTGCCCTACCTTCTCCCTGACTTTTCTAGTTTTACAGATGGCCAGATCAGTCAATGCTTTATTTAAAGAGCAACACATATTTATTACATCATTTCATTCCAGAGCTCGGAGATGTTACTTTTTTGATTAAAACTCCCCATGTTCCAGAGGGCATGCTGACCAGAGGATTCTGGTAACTGTAGTAGTAGTAGTAGTAGTAGTAGTAGTTGTCATCATCATCATCATCATAGAGCAACTATTCCAAGTTCTGGTTCACTCATCATGGAAGTTGGCTGGCCTTTTAATAAAATGCCCGGCATCTTCAGTCTGTAGTAATGGAGTTCACATCACCATATGAGTCAAGGAATGCCAGTTTAGTTACATCAGTGGAAGGAAAATTTGTAATGTACTGGCCTCAAGCCCATGCAGTTAGTGGCAAAGCAGAAGACTACCAAGCAGGCTGCAAAATACATCTGCCTGAGCACACTGCCTGCCTGGTACTTGAGCAAGTAAAAGTAACTTCTGCCAAGAATTTCTCTCTCTCTTTCATACACACACACACACATCACTCATAAACCTACAATTTTATCATAGCTTCAGGGGTGATGTGTTTATTCTCACCCATCCAGAAGGAGATGGCTAATCAGGTTCAATTCTGTGAATTGTACAAGGTTAGGCTGTACCTCTAGTTCTTTCAAATCCCTCAAGCAAGCTTGCATTCTGCCTCCTTCTGCCCAGCCTTTCTCTAGTTTTTGGAATGCTGGGGTGTGATGTGGGAATTCAGTCTCATGGGCATTTATCACATGGAAAGAATTTCTCTTAATTTCGAATGAAAAGAATGTGGGGCCAGAATGCATTCACGTGAATTCATTAGTTCAGCAAATTTACATGAATTCAAATTGCATTTGAACTGACTTCCCATTGCCCGAAAATAGCTTGCCATTGCCCGAAATTGCATGTAGTAGTCTATCCCACAATAGCGTAAACCCCATGGTTGCATTTGGACTGACTTCCCATTGCCCTAAATTGCATGTAGTAGTCTATTACACAATAACGTTAAATCCCATGATTGCATTCGGATTGCCATTGGATTACACTTCCAATTTCCCCTGTCTGATAAACTCCAGAACCTCCTGTTGGAGCCATCAGGTTGGTGGTGGAAGGAATGCTGTCTATGCTGTGCCATTCAGGGGGGGAAATTGTAATCCTTTCCCCTGTACCATTTACCCAGTCTGAATCAATCTTCTCCCTTAATTTGTTTTATACCCCTTTGATGTTTGTATCTTTGTCCCATATGTAGAAATACAGTCATCCTTCTGTATCCACAGATTACACACACACACTCCAAAAAGCAACCCTTGATTTTGCCATTTTATATTAGAGTAATCATTTTACTATGCTATTGTATTCAGTGGGACTTGAGCATTCATGGATTTTGGTATCCACAGGGTGGAGAATGTCCTGGAACCAAACCCCAGTGGATACCAAGGGCACACACACCCTTGGAGGGAAAGGAACATTTTTGATCAAGAAAGGGACAGAGCAAAATGGTTAAGACACTTGCTTAATCCCCATCATGGTTGCTTTTAGCACTGTACTTATAACCTTGAAAGTGGTGGACAACTGTGCGTCTCCAGCTGTCTTTGGCCTACACTTAATCATCAGCCCTTGCCTGCATAATTAATCACATGGAATTATGGGAATTGTGATCCAAAGGCATATCTAGGATTACAACCAAAGTTGTTTCTTCTTGTTGTGTGCCATCAGCTTGTTTCAGACTTATGGTGAACCTAAATTATGACTGGGTTTTCTTTTGTAGGAAAGGTTGAGAGGAGATTTGCTCTTACCTTCATGTTTTCTTGGCCAAGATGGGATTCAAACCCTGATCTGAGTCATAGTCCAACTCTCAAACCACTACACCAAACATGCTCCCCAAAGTTGCTTGCTTGTGCTCTAAATCATGCAGGAGAGTGTATACAAGCAGAAAAGCTTATATGTCATTTTATGGTAGGAGGATCAGAGCTTGACCAAAGGTGCTGACTAGAAAATTCTGGGAGATGTACTCCCAAAGGTTCCCCCCCCCCCGAGTTTTGCTGGAGGTGATATGGAGGTAACACACTCACCCTTTCCTCTGCTCATATGGTGCTCCTGACATGGGGGAATTAAAATACCTAAAGAGATCTTGCATGTTGTCTTATTATATCCTGACACATATCAGCTTGTATTTCCTTAGGCAGTTTTTGGCTTAAGTGTTGCAAAAGCAGCACCAAACAAAGTACGTTATCTGGGTCAAGCTTCTGCTAAAAATATTTCCAAGTCCCCTATTTTCATAACCCCCCCCCCAATCAAAGTTACAGCAGAACTGAGTCTAAACCTATTTGTAGGAAAGCAGGGGAAGATTTTTTTCCCCATCCTTTACTGTGACATCTAAAGCACCTTTGCAGCTTAATGTACAGAGTACTCATTGTGGAGCTAGTGTAGTGTGAAGAGCCAGCCAGCATGGTGTAGTGGTAAGAGAGTTCAAATCTCTGTTTAGCCATGAAAACACACTGTGTGAACTTTGACAAGTCATACTCTCTCAGTCTAAGAGGAAGGTGAAGGCGAACTTCTCGATAAAATCTTTCTGAGAAAACTCGCCATAAATCAGTAGCTGCAGAAATAATCCAGTTTGACACCACTTTAATTTCCATGGCTCAGTGATATGGAATTCAGTAATTGTAGTTGATTGTGGTCTCTCAGAGCTGTCTGAGAGAGAAGATTGCCTCACAAAACTACAGTTACCAGAATTCCATAGCACTGAGCCTTGGCAGTTAAAGTAGTGTCAAACGGTATTATGTCTACAGTGTAGATGTAGCCAGAGTCAGCTTGAAGACACATAACAACAATTCTTGTTAACTCACTGTGCACATGCTGAATTAACTGCCACTGTTATTTTTGGGGGGGGGGGGGAAATAACAATTGTCTGGAAAACTAAAAGTACAGAATTTGCTGTCCTTCATATCAGATAATCCCAGTGTTGTTTGTGCTGTCTACAGCATTTGTGTATGCAGCATGCAAAACAATGCTTATTGCTTGATCTAGAGATAAACTTATTTCCTTTAGGCCATTTCTCCTGAAACTCCCAGTTCCTTTCAGGCATCATAGGTGAAACTAGGCTGCCCCTGGCTTGCATCAAGTGACTGCTAGGCCTGATAAACATCTGCTTTTGTTGTTGGTTAATGTAATTAGAAACTAGAGGAGAACCAAAGAACCAAAGCCTGACAGTTTGATCCTATCCCTGCTCTTATAGATATCCTGTCTGGATTCTTATCAAACAGCCCAGAAGGAGAAACCGTTTCTTTACACATCTGGCTTTCCTGTACTCAACAGGTCCTTGTTTCCTGGCTTTCACACCCCAGCTGTCAAGAATACATATTCTGCAGAAATCCAGGTAAAATTTCCAATTGCTCATGGAAGGCTGTTTTTCTATCTTTTTGTCAGGTGTGTTGGCTTACTCCTGAGCAGACAGCAGGGAAGCAGAGGCCCTATATGTATACTCAAGGCCAGGCTGTCCTGAATAGGTCCTTTTTCCCTTGCTTTGACACCCCTGCAGTTAAAAGTACATTCTCGGCTGTTATAAAGGTAAGCTATGTTCTAACTGTAATGGAACAGAACAGGTAATTATACATTAGCACACTCACTCCTTTTTGCAAAAGTTTCATCAAGACATGGAAGTCTTAAACCATGTTAAAATCCAACTCATATGATGCTACTGACATGGGGGAGTTAGAATACCTCAGGAGGTCTTGCATGTTTATTTTGTATCTCTGTGATACTTGTATCTTGTACAAATCCCATAAGTTGACTTGTAGAAAGGAAGGAGGAAAAATGTCATCAGTTTAGCATTGCTTGAAGGAAAAATTTCCCTGCATTTCTTTACCATTGTTATATCCTGCCTTTTGTTAAACCTGGAATTCAGGATGGCATCCAAATGATCTTTGGAGGTTCTCTTGTCCCAACACAGACTGCAGAGTTGCTGAGCTTATGTTGCAACATAAATGGTCAATTAGAATCTTCGCTGAAATAAAAGAGGGATGAGCAATTGTGACCTTCCTGATGTTTTTGGCAAACAACTCCTATCAGTCCTGAAGGAGCCAGAGGGAGGCAGAGTCTAAAATATGTCATGGTCCACCATTGTCTGTTCTAGCTATATGTTCTTTTTTGTGGTGTAGGAACCTATCCCTGTTCTTTTCATATTACTGTATTTCTGCCTCTCTTACTAAATTTTCTGTTAAAGAAGTAGCAATCAAGTTCATATCTATTTCATTGACTAAGGTATATCTATAATTTTACAAACTTTTAGATTTGGTTGGACTCCAGCTCAGATAAACTCCAGCCTAATAGGCCAGTGACAGGGCTTCATGGGAGCTGTAGTTCATAATCTGAAAGGCCACGGATTCTTCACTCCATTATATTTCCTTATACACACAAATTATCCTCCAGATATTTTAGACAACTGCCATACATCCGAGTGATTATGGGCCTATCATTAAAACAAAATACAAGTATTCTGTCCAGTATCTGCAACATACCTTTAGTCTTCTGCAGATATTGGAGAGACTACTTGTATTCTGTTTTAATGGTAGACCCTTAAGCCATAACCATTGGCTATACTAGATGGGATTTATATATAGATGATACTATATTGCTTTCTTTGTTATGTTACATTGAGGGGGAAATCAAAATGCTATCAGATGAAAGTGGTTGGGCTCTCTTCATAAGGCAAGGCAAGATCCATCTCTCTACTCCACAATGGTCATTTCTTCCTTTGCTGTTAGGTACCTGATGGTTTCACAGCTGTGATGAGTGCAATTACACAAGAAAAGCAGAAGGACAACACTTTCTTCTTCAAGATGCCTCAGCCCATTCCATCCTATTTGATTGCCTTGGTTGTTGGTGACATTGTTTCAGCTAAAGTGGGACCTAGGTAAGAGGCTGCTGCATGGATAAAAGTGAACCACCAAACTGATTTCTGAGTCCATCTAGACTTATTCAGCGCTTGTGGAAGAAAATAAAAATTCAGTGACTTATTGTAAGGACTACAAAAAAACAACAAAACAAAACTGTACCATAGTTAAACATATCCAAATTTAAATGAAAATAACAGCCGAGTTCTTAGGTGGCAAGCAGAGAATGTAATCACACTGAGTGTGCAAATCCATGACAGTCACTCTTTCCCCACCTACCCTGCCCATGGCAGCCAAGCTCCTGGGGCTTCTGCTGTGGCCATTAAATGGACAGGGATAGGGAGAGTGTATGACAGGGCAGTGGGAACAGCCTCTTGCTCCCCTGTAGTTTTGAAAGAAAGAGAAACAAAGAAATGACAAGGTCATAGAATCATAGGGCTGTTCGACAGTGGAACAAACTCCCTCGGAGTGTAGTGGAGTCTCCTTCTTTGGAAGCCTTTAAGCAGAGGCTGGATGGCCATCTGTCGGGGATGCTTTGATTTGGATTTCCTGCATGGCAGGGGGTTGGACTGGATGGCCCTTGTGGTCTCTTCCAACTCTATGATTCTATGAAATTTTGCTGAGAAGACCCTTCGAAAGATTTGCCTTAGGGTTAACGTAAGTCAGAAACGACTTGAAGATACACTGCAACAGTGTCACTAACAGGATGCTGGCTGGTGTAAGACAAGACATGTTTAAGATCTGGAACCTGGAATGAATCTGAGAAGAAGAGATGATAAGCAGTCTCTAGCTGAGCAAACATCTTTAAGTGATATTTTTTATCTATGTCTAGCAGCACTACTGAGAACAGTCTTATTTGTTTCTTAGCTGATTCAACATTCGGGAGGGTACAGGGTGCATGTTTAGATTCCATAGGCCCTTCATTGTTATCCAGATATCTTTGCTGTAAAGGTGTAGTTAAAACTTCAGCATCTATTCTCCTACCTGTCTGGACAAGCTGTTATTAATAAATTTTAATTCGTTTGTTCAGTTTAACATATATATATATTGTGGCTAAAATCTTCAGCTAAAAAAATGGTGTAAGAAAGGAGAACCTTCTAACTGTTAATTTGATTCTGTGTAGTCATATCTAATACTGTGTTTTTATTAGTCAGCATGCAAGTGACTCTTTACAAGCTAAGGTTGGTTAGTTAGCACATTTTACAGTCTTCTGTTAATTTTGTTTTCTTTTTGCTAGGAGTCATGTATGGGCTGAGCCCTGCCTGATTGAGGCTGCAAAAAAAGAATATGATGGTGTGATTGAAGAGTTTCTTACTACTGGAGAGAAGCTTTTTGGACCATATGTCTGGGAAAGGTACTCCTGTTGCAGAACTAGTTACTCTTGCTATGAAACAGGAAAGATTCCTCATTAGGGGACTCCACATGTACGCATAGACACACACTTCTACACAGTAATCCCATGTTTACAGAGATGTTCCAGGATCGTTTCCTTAAGCCAGCTCAACTGAATCAGGAGAGTCCATCACTGAGTACATATTTTTCATGAAGATGATTCTAGGCATCCTTTCACGTTACATAATTATAGCACTTTAATTGCCATGGCTGCATCCTATGGAGCCCTGGACTTTGTAGTCTGTTGAAGCATTAAAGCTGTCTGGCTGAGAATTTTAAATACCTTTCTCTTAATTGCAGTTACATAAGAATTCCATAGGAATTTGATACAGCAATTAAAGTGGAATCATAGTGCTATAAGTGTAATGTGAAAGGACCCCAGGTATAATCCTAGTCCTATGTCTGGTTAGGGCTAAGAAAGACTGATCTGGGGGGGAATGTTTTTTCACTAGTTTTCAGAATTTGCTGAGTAGCATGGTCATTGGCCATCCTGTTCAGGAGGATTCTGGGAGCTTTGCGTTTAGAAAGTCCCAGGTTCAATGCCTAGTATTTTTAAATTTAAAAAATAAAGAAACAAAATGGATAAAAGCCACTACAACAGCCCTTGTGCAAGTTTGAATAACAGTACTCAGTGAGATGGGCAGATAGGTTCATTTGATATAAGACAGCTTTCCTACTAACTCTTGCCAATGGAAAGCTACCACTCAGATAGGGTAATAATAATAATAATAATAATAATAATAATAATAATAATAATAATAATTTATTTATTTATAGCCCGCCCAATCACAAGGAATCCAGGCGGGTTACAACAGTAAAAATAAAGATAATAAAATAAAATACAATAAATAAATAAAATACAATAAAATTAAAGAGAGCGAAGTGAGTACATTCACAGTTAGGCCTGATGGAAGTTGGGCCTCTCTTTTTCACTCCCTCCCAGGTCTGATGATGATGTCATGGAGGGAGGGCTCTTCTTCTTGAGGCAAGGATTTTATTTTAATTAATTTTAATTTAATTCTTCTCATTAAATTTAAGAGAAGAATTGGTGGACAGAGTGACATAAGTCACAGTAAATGGGGAGTGGAACTAGGTAGGGAAGGCCTGCCGGAAGAGATCCATTTTAAGAGCCTTCTTAAAGGCTGTAAGAGTAGAAATGTCACGGATCTCCTTCGGCAGGTCATTCCATAGCTTCGGAGCTGCGATGGAAAAGGCCCTCTGGGTGACTGAACTTAGCCTAGATTTTATTGGCTGAAGTAGATTCTTCCCCGAGGACCTTAGAGTGCGGGACGGACAGTATAAATTTGGTAAATTTGGACAATTAAAAAGTGATTAAGTAGTGTGGGCAGTAACAGCAGGATATTATCATATCTTAAAGGAATGTGATTGCCACATTACATGTGGGTGACATATTAGAAGCAGATTCTTGCAACAAAAGTTGCTTTCTTATTGATAGGATTTGCTTTCGACAGGTATGATGTTCTGTTTATGCCCCCCTCATTTCCTTTTGGGGGGATGGAGAACCCCTGTATCACCTTTGTGACCCCATGCCTCTTGGCTGGTGATCGTTCCCTGGCAGATGTCATCATCCATGAGATCTCGCACAGCTGGTTTGGGAATCTAGTCACCAATGCCCATTGGGGGGAGTTCTGGCTGAATGAAGGCTTCACCATGTATGCACAAAGGAGGATCACCACAGAACTGTATGGTAAGTTGCCCATCATGGTTGACCAATTTGATGTTCTTACTGGGATTCATAGCAACAGGGCAATGTGGCCTGCAACAAAACACTACTATATGGCTGCTGTTTAGGACACTAATTTCACCTTGAGAGCTTGAAAAGTTTTTGTTTGGGGACTACAAACTACAGAATTCCTTTTTCTGAAAGACTTCTGGGGGAATCTGAGAAAGTGAGTTTGTTTCTGGCCTGTCATTCCAGCTGTCTCTAGAAGTAGGAGAATTCTGGAAACTGTAGTTCAAGCTGTGGAGTCTATCCTTTCTCCTCTTCCCAACCTCTTAGTCTTTTCCCCAGCAGACATTCTGAGGATGCTGAGCATGTGTAGCCCTGACTAGGCTATTTGGGGCAGGAGTGGGTAAAATGCAGCTGTATGTGGTTCCGCAAAGCTGTATCTTCTGTCTGGTCACACACTAGACCTCCCCTTTTCTCATTAAGAAAGCATAATTCCTTCTCTGGATGCCTCCAGGTGGTAGGCACTAGCTTACCTTTAAACCAGGTGTCCTCCCTCTTCTATTTATCATTTCAAAATAATTGTTTTCAAAAACAGAAGAGGCCACTTACTGTTTCATGGTTCCCTCCCCATTTTCCAGCATTTTTGGCAACAAGAGACCATGGTCAGAACAGAATTCAGGGGAAACAGAATTGTTCCCAATAGGCAAAGGGGTAAGACATGGATGCATCCTGAAAAAGGAGGGGTGAAGATAGTAGGCAACATTAACGAGATATGCAGATGACACCATAATGTTAGCAGAAGATATTCAGGTATTGGAACAGTTAATAAGGAAGGTCAAAGATGAAAGTGCAAAGGCAGGTCTGATGCTGAACATAAAAAAATAATGACCACAGCAGAAATACACAAATTCAATCTAGACAACAAGGAAATTGAAATAGTTAAAGAATTCCCATATCTAGGATCAAACATTGACCAGAATGGAGACTGTAGTCAAGAAATAAGAGGAAGACTGGGAATGGGAACGGCAGCTATGAAAGAACTGGAAAAGATACTGAAGAGCAAAGACGTACAACTGAGCACTAAAGTCAGAATCATTCAGGCAATTGTATTCCCATTACCATGTACGGATGCGAGAGCTGTACAGTGAAGGAAGCGGACAGAAAGAAAATCAACTCATTTGAAATGTGGTTCTAGAGAAGAGTACTTAGGAGGCCATGGACATCCAAGAAGACAAACTAATGGATTCTTGAACAGATCAGACCAGGGCTCTCCTTGGAAGCAAAGATGATCAAATTGAGACTATCGTACTTTGGCCACATAATGAGAAGGCACTGATCACTAGAAAAAACAACAATATTAAGAAAGGTAGAGGGTAGAAGAAAGAGAGGAAGACCACAAACCAGATGGATAGACTCCATCAGGGGGGTTATGGGCAAGGGCTTGCAGGACCTGGGCAAGGCAGTAGAGGATAGGGATTCTTGGAGATGACTCATCCACAAGGTCTCCATGAGTCAGAACTGCTCAAGGGCAGCTAACAACAACAACAACAACAAACGTGGCCTACAGAAGATTGCAGGGCAGAAAATTGGCCCCTGGACATGCCAAGGTTACCCACCCCTATTTCAGGGTATTTTTCCTCTAAAATTCTTGTCATCTTTGTACTTCTGTAGACCCTGGAGAGGGACTTCCAAGCCTGTGGATACTTAGCTTTGGTGTGTGAGTGCTATCATTTTGGCTACATAAGCAATGAGACTTTCAGCTTAAATATTAAAAATAGACGGAAGAATGGTAGTGATATTGTTGGTGATGATGATACTAGAGTAGAGTCTTCTTCACTCCGGGGTTTCCAAGCATCATGAAGATGAAGCTTGGCCAACATAACTATTTATTTATATGTTTCTTTATTCCACCGTTGCAAAAGCTGGCACAGTGTAGTGGTTTGATAATTGAACTATGACTCTGAAGACTAGGATTCGAATCCCCATGCAGCCATGGAAATGGACTTGGTGTCCATGAGCATGTCAGTTTCTTAGCCTCAGAGGAAGGCAAAGGCAAACCTCCTTTGAACAAATTTTCCCAAGAAAACCTCCATGATAGATTCACCTTAAGGTTACCATGTCAGAAACAACTTGAAGGCACACTGCAAATTTCCACTGTCAAATTATCAGGGTACAGTCAGTTTAAAAAAATAGAATACACAACATAGAATGATGGCTAAAGAAACAGAATAGAAGTCAGGCAGCAGAAAACAGAACAAGGTGTAGAAACACTATGCTAGTTCTTAAAATACCATGCAGAGTAGCCACAGTTCTGAGTAAGGTTGTTAATGCTTGAACTTTCTCAGAGGTTACTTAAAAGGATCTGCTCAAAGGTACTGACTCACATTATTTTGCTAGCAACTGTGCTTTCTCCAGGGAACTACTACTCAAATTGCTTGATATTTTTCAAAATTATTGTTTGCATGCCCTTTATTTATTTGGTTAATATCCCACCTTTCTCAGAATATAGGTCCCAAGATGGCTTACAACATATATTAGAACAAAATACAGCTAAAAGCAATCATGCTATTAAAAAGCAATTTCAAAACACACAAACTATGCTATGCTATTAAAGAGACTGGATTGATTTAAAACAATTTAAAAGCATTAAAACATAACAGTGAGGATAAATGTGCAGCACTCCCATTAGCAGACTCTTTAAAATTACTTTTCTTGGTAGCGCAAGATGGAATTAATTATCAAGGTGATCTAATTGATGTTGTACATGTGGGAACTGCAGAAAAAAGTGCGGTGCCCTTGTTCAGAGTTTTAGACAGCTAACCACACCCCTTTCCAGTATCCTCCATTCCATTTTGCTGTTAAATGTTAGATAAAGGAAGGCTGGATTTAACATAGGTGATTGTACCTCTCTTCAGCAACAGAGACTGGGTATCTGCCTGGGTAATTTTATATCTCTATAGCTTTCCTCTTAGCAGAAGATTGACTTCAAATCAATCATTCTTATCCCTCAGAAGAATAATGGATATAGTTTTTGTTATCTCTTGGTGCCCCTGTGCTGTATATATTTTCTCTTCAGTTCCCCTTTACATTTCAGGATTTGCCTTTGAGTGGTTGCTTTTATAGGCAGGTATTTGGGATCTTTTTCCTGATAGGTTTACTTTATATAGTCAGAGATCATTTTCACAGGGCATGTTGTCAATATTCTGTGGAAATTTGTAAAGTATATACCTGTGTGAGAGGAGAGAACCATGCTCCCTTCTGAATATATGAATTGACTCCCATCCTGAGAAATAACAAGGTGCAATTCACCAGGTGAAGGGGGTTCTGTTTTATTTTTATGGGATTTGCAAGTACTGAGTAGTTCTATTCTTCTGTCCAATTATCTTTCAGAAACTTATTTCTGATCCCAGAGTACCATGAAAACTATTTAATAGCAACTTTAAAAGCTAAGTTTTCACTGGTGCTTGTCTTGTAAAATCAGGTGCTGCTTACACCTGCTTGGAAGCCGCTACAGGAAGGGCTTTGCTTCGTCAGCATATGGACAACACTGGGGAAGATCATCCTCTCAACAAACTCAGGGTGACAATAGAACCAGGTCTGTATTGGTCTAATGCAGCATTTCTCAGCCTTTTATTTCCCCAGATATTTTGGGGTTATTGGCTGTGTTAGTTGGGAGTTGTAGTCCAAAACATCTGTGAGTTCAAAGACTGAAAACCAATGGTCTATATCATATCTTCCAGATGTTTTGAAACCCTTAATCAGTCTTAGTGGGAACTGTAGTCCAAAACATCTGGAGGATATCACATTGGGGAGAGCTGGCCTGCTGTCTATGGATTCAGGCATAAATATCAATGGTTCTTCATTCAGAAATGTGAACTTCTCAGACATGTAACTACTGTAATAGGGAAGAAAGGAGATAAATATCATACAGGCAAGCGACTGTCCTTCCTCACTTTTACCACTGCTTCTGTGGGAGCTTGATTTGCGAGAGATAAGGCCTTTCAAACTATTATTGTCTCTTAGATGTGACTGATCTAATCATATTTAGATCTAGGATTTCTAGCAAGTCACTATTTCTTGTCACTCATCTGTTTGCAACCCAAGCAGACCATTTGCAAAACTGGCAAATGAAAAAGAGATTGAAAGCACATGGCATATTAAAGTTCTGTATAGTTGAACTATTTTGCTGGTTGCCAGTTGCCTTCCAAGCCTAATTAAAGGTGAAGATTTTAACCCTTAAAACCCTAATTGGCTTGGAGCTTTTCTGTTTTAGGCACTGCCTGTCTTGTTATGAAGCTATCTGTATGTTAAAATCTTCAGGACAAGCCCACTTGAGAATACCATCACCAAGATGGGCACATGGGAAAAGGCTTTCTTGATTGGAATACACAAATTCCCCTCAAAATTACAGTCAGATCCCACTCTCACTTTTAGAAAGGGTGTCAAGATGCATCTCTTCAAACTGTTTTGGTTATTATATTTTAATTATCTTAAACCTAATTTATTCTTAATTTGTTTTTAATTATTTGTTAGTTGCCTAATGGAAAAGCAGGATCAAAATGTAATGAAAAAAAGAAGCAGATAACAATGATTCTTTGTAATGATGCTTCTGCTCTTTTGTAAATTTCTGTCAATATTTCTTCTTGCTAGGTGTTGATCCTGAGGACACATATAATGAAACACCCTATGAGAAGGGCTACTGCTTTGTTTCCTACCTTGCCCACTTGGTTGGGGAACAGAGCAAGTTTGATGCATTCTTACAGGTCTGTACATTAACCTTGCATTTGTTTGGGTTTCCCATGAAACACAGGGAAGCTCTCTCCTTCTGTGTATGCTTCCAAGAGGTATTTCTTGGCCACCTTGCCTGGACTACTGTGTACAATCCTGATCACCTCATTTCAGAAAGAATTTTGTAGCTCTTGGGAAGGGCAATCAGAAAATCATTGAGTTGGATAAATCCTTTGTGAAGAAAGATTATAATAGTTTAGAAAAACAGATGAGTGGGGGAGAGTACAATAGCAGTGTATAAAATATGGATGATATGGAGAAAATAGCTAGAAAGTCAGTTTACTCTGCCTCTTATATAAAAACCAGAGATCATACAGTGAAGCTTGATGTTGGAAATCCTGAACTGATAAAAAGAAAATATTCCTTCACACAATCCTTAAGTGCACAGTGTTGTATAGTTAAGGTATAAAATGCAGTTCTGTACTAACAACTGCTTTAAAACCAACCTCTTCAAAAGGGAATTGGACAAACCCATGGAGGAAGAGGCCATCAATGGCTACTACTCATAATGGGTACATACCACCTTTAGGAGCAGAATCAGTGTGTCTCTGGATGCCAATTAATAGGGAAGAGGGGCTGCAAAGTGTTACTGTGCTCATGTCTTGCTTGTGACTCCTTTCGGATGCCAAGATGACCACTTCTTAAACAAAATGAGGATTTTGGTCTGATCCAGCAGTGTTCTTCTGTCCTTATAGCAACCACTGATAATAGATAATGTGATTTCTAGAACTCATGTGCACCTTGTCATTCAATAAAGGTGCGTTTGTCACATAAGGCAGTTCCAAAGAGAGTAGATTGGGTGCACTGGTTTTAACTTTATTTATTTTATTTAGATCCCACCTTTTTCCCAATATGTGTGTATGTTAAAACAAAATTGGAATTGAAACATGGTATCTGACAAATATAATTTGTCCCCCCCCCAACAAAAAAAACCTCTAGTAGCCGTCTGATCCATCTTAAGATTCAGTGCTTCTCTGGGGAAAATGCAGCCATCAGTTGGAAATAACAGTTCTTAAGGGATCCCTGAAGGATCCCTGTTTTTCAAAAGCAGTGAACAAATGCAAGGAATAAAGACTTGTCTTTCACATTTGACTAACCAGAAACAAAGGGAATTTGGCTTCTCAAGTCCTAAAGTATTTGTGTTATTGAAGAAGACCATAAGTGCCTTTTTAAAAGTGAGGTTGTTAGCCCAGCAGCTAAAATCTGGGATTCTATGATTCTGCCACATCAAATGAATCCAATTTTTGTTTGAAGACAAAAGAATCACCCTGACCTGTGGTGCCCTGCAAACCAAATCTTGTTTGTTTGGGTTGAAGAAGGTAGGTGTAGATTGAACATGATCGTTGAAGTGCCATAGGTGCATCATACAGACCACAGCATAATTCAGCTTGATCTCTTTCTGTGGCAGGCTTATGTGAATCACTTCAAGTTTCAGAGCATCACAGCTGATGAGGCTCTGGAATTCTACCTGAAGTATTTCCCAGATTTGAAGAAGCAAGGAGTGGATATCATTCCAGGTCAGGAGTATTTCACATCTGTAGATTTCTTATATAGTTTCAGGACCCGGGGTGCATCATCATAATTATTGTGGTTTGTTATATAAAAAGAATTGCTGAAAGAGTGCTTATGGGCTATTGCTTTTTCAGTACCAGTGTTACTTATTAAGCTGTTCTTCTCCTCTTTTTCCTGATATAGGTTTTGAGTTTGATCGGTGGCTGAACACTCCAGGCTGGCCCCCATACCTTCCTGATCTTTCACCTGGAGAGGAGCTGATGAAGCCAGCTGAGAAACTGGCAGAGCTCTGGGCATCTTCTGACCATGACATGAAGGCAATTAAAGCGGTAGATATATCTGCTTGGAAAACATACCAGTTGGTCTACTTCCTGGATAAGATCTTGCAGAAATCCCCTTTGCCAGATGGTGAGACTCCCTCTGCTGTGCTGAAGAAGTGATCACAGAAAGTAATATTACAGATATTGGCCTAGTGGGATGCAAACGGGTGATTCCAGAAACTAGAATTCAGAGTATGACATTTAAGTAACTTGACTTTGGGATTGGCACAGAGTGAGATGTTCTTTTTTATGTAAGAGAATTTTCATGCATTCTAGGAATAGAAAGTCATGCATTTTTAATGTCTGTGATAACTAAAAAAATAGCAAACCAGCAGAAATCTTGTGTCTTAAAGAACTCTTAACATGGTGGTGTAAGTATATATTAAAAATTTGTAACAGTGAATCCAAAGGCCCTCCCAGTACAAGAAGGTACAGTCTGAGACAAGTCTGTGCTAAATAGCTATTTAGAAGGAGCAATGGGAGGATCATGTTATTCCTAGTTTTGCTAGGCAAATTTACCATATGTTTTGGGGAAGGAACTGACCATAACTATCCCTTCATATTAAGGGAACATTGAGAAGATGAGTACCATGTACCCCAAAATCTCCAAAGCAGAGAATGCAGAGCTGCGTCTTCGTTGGTGCCAGATCCTTCTAAAGAATAATCATGAGGCTGAGTTTGGCAAAGTGAAAAACTTCCTTCAGAGCCAGGTTTGTGGTTGGATTACCTCCATATTGATGGTTTCTAAGCATGCTAATCTTACAGATTTCTTCCACCGAATTAAAAACTGATTCCAGTTTGTGGCTGGGAGGAAGGAAGAGTGTTGGCAATACAAACATAGGAAGAGGTATGATAGATCAGGCCAAAGGCCAATGTAGTAGTGAAGCATTCTGTTTATATAATGACCATTGAGATGCCTGTGGGAATCACACAACTAGGACATGAGTGTGACAGTAACACTTGCCTATGCTAACTAACAACTGAATACACAGAGGAACGCTGTTTCTGTACTGGAGCTTTATTGATAGTTCCATCCTCGATGAAGTTCTCCAATCCACACATCCTTCAGTGTACCTAAACACTGAATAAATATGCAGAAGCTGTTTGCAGTATATCGTGAGGTGCTAAGTCCTTTTGTGCTTCATTTCAGGGGAAGCAGAAGTACACCCTTCCCATATACCGGGCTATGGTGAATGGTTCAGAGACTGCTCGAGCACTGGCTGTGGAAGCATTTTCTGCCACTGCTCCTCAACTCCATGTGAACGTCCAGAACTATGTCAAAAAGATCTTGGGATTGAAGACAAAAGAAAGCTAAGAGGAAAAATACAAAGCCAAAGAACTCTATTGTTTGAGCTTCAGCAGACGAATGTGTAACGTGGTGGTGAGGCTAGCTGTCAAATGCTATTTCCAAGCTTCATGGGGTCATGTCCTGCAGTCTCTGCGGTCCACCCTTTTCCTCAGGAATTGGATTAAAATGCTGGAAATTTCTGGGCTCTCTCAGAAAGTGTTTCTTCTTCATGGATAACTTGATGGTTATTTCCCTTCTTTTTTAAAATTCTGTAAAGATAAATGTAACATTATATGCACAATATTTTGATGCGTATGTTTCCAATACATCAAAGTAAATTAAACCCATTAATACCACTTTAGTTGTTTTCAGTAAAAACAGCTACTGATTGTTACAGAAGCTGTTGCATTTTTATCTGTCTCTCTTAGCCTGCAAATAACACTCTCACTGTACTCCCCCATCCTTGTGTAATTATTAAATTATTAGTTGAATCCTTAGACTGACAAATCTGTGGAGCCATTACCATGCAAGAGTTTTAAGAGAATCCCAAGTGGCTGGATACAGTGGGTGGAGTGGAGGTTTCCGCATTGCTGGCAGAATAAAAAATGTAAATACATCTGCTGGAGAGATCCAGTTATCCCCGCAGAAAGATCTGCATGCATGGAGGTTGGTACTGGCAATTTGTCCCAACACTGATGAGGTTGGTACCGGCAATTGGTCCCAAACATTTAGATCGAAAGTCCCTCCATTTCCCCCATTAGGCCACCAGAATGGTATGTTCAGCCAGACCAGTCTAGAACTGGAATAGCTAATTAATAATAATAGGATTTATTTATATGCCACCCAATCACTAGGAATCCGGGCGGCTTACAACAGAGGGGATTATACAAGGCAATAACAATAAATATGAATTAAAAAACAAATGTAACATGGCAATGCATCAAACAATAATAAAATAAAACAATGATTAACAATAATGGTAAATAACAAAAATACCAATTATAGCAACAAAAATGCATAGTAATTATAGCAATAATAAAATTAACAAAGCCAAATACATAACAATTAATAGAGCAAAACAAGTAAAAAGAAAATAATCCCCATTCTCAAACCCCCATCCCAATCCTAAAAAACAATATAAACTATATTGGGGGCCAGGGGGGAGAGACTTCTCCTTAAGTCCAGGCATGGGTGGAACCCAGGTGGAAGGAGGGCAAGCAAACAGTCTCTCAGCCCAGCATTCCCTGGCAGATGGTGGAGAGGAGGAAAGGAGGGCCACTCCTCCCCCTTAATTCCATCACTCCTACACTACATTACATTTGCTTTTAATTGGGATGGGATTTAAAAACAAAAATCTGCTGAATTAAGTAGCCAGGAAAAGAACCTGCAATTATTGAGTGAGGTGGGACAGACTTGGAAGTGACAGCCTACTGTTGTTAACCCAGTGCTGTTCAAGAGTCAGTATTGAGCAAAACTGTGTCCCTGGAGACAAGGGTTCTATTCCTTTCTCAGCCATGGAAGCACCTTTATCTACTTGCTAGTGCCATGCTTGCAGCTCAGAAAATCCCATGATATGGTCACCTTAGGGCTGCCATAAATCAGAAATTACTTGAAGGCATATGACAACAACGAAGTCTTGCTCACATTTTTCATATAAAAATTTGCATATAAGTTGTATGAAATTACACAAAATACTTTTTTATATATAAGGAAAAATACAGTTTACCTTTTTTGACAACAATAGAAAAGCATTCACTGCAATAGGAATGGTAAATGACCAGAAGGCATACAACAGGAACATTGTCTCTTATTCAAATATTTATACAGCGCACCTGTGCCATATGCAAGCGTGCCATACGCGTCTTTCAGCTTACACTAAAGTCGTGCAACAGAGTCAGTGGTGCATGCGCCTGTGGCACCCACACCACACCGCATGCACAAGCCCCATTAGTTTCAATGGGGCTCAAGCACATGTGGAACTTGCCTTACGTGGTGATGTCTGGAATGGATCCCAGGGTAAGGCAAGGGTGCACTGTATGTGTAAATGTTTAAATTTTTGAATATAAAAATTACACTTAGTTTTTTAAAATAATTATATTAGTTTAAAAACTTAATTTAAAATTAAGAAGAACTGTAAAGGCACAGGTTTTATGGTAAAACCTGTTGCAGAGGGCTTTCCAGTCCCAGAAGGTAGTTTCGTAGAAGCATAGAGGTGGCTGGGGGGGCTTGTCTCCCACCTGGTTTTGCAGGCAGACACAGGTCCATCTGCAGAACCATCCCATTACATCTGAGTCAAGTTTATGTGCCTTTTAAATCTCCTTGAGAAGGTTCTGGTCTTGAAAGGTGCTACATGAACGATAACTAACATAACTATTCATTCTAATGAAATCCTAGTGCCTGGGGCAATAAAATCGTTTCATTTGCCTTTCAAACTGAATCAAGGAAAGAGCGTGGGCAGGCATTTTGCATACTGTAATGTCATACTGAAGATAACACTGAAGCTAAGCAGTAATATCAGCAAGTAAAGAAGAAAATACTTGGGGAAGAAGCAAAATAAAATTACTGTACTTAAAACAGCATACATCTGATCATTTAATCCAGATGGGTAAATCTGTTCATCAAGCAAGAAATTACCCAAGGGGAAAAAGAAAAAAGAAAATGTCCTAAAAGTTAAGAACTGAGAAATACCAGTAAACAATGGGGATAAAGGAAGGACATGCCAATAACTAACAGGAAGCCCAAAAACACCATGGGAAAGAGGAAGAATTAAGCTAAAGCCATTTGCTATTCTCAAATAGCATAGACCCATTGAATCAATAGGACTTAACATTAATGTAGCCTTAAACCAGTCACATTGATTCAATTAGTTATTCTCTCTTCAATGAACTGAGAGGGAAAGGGAGATAAATTACAATTGGATTTAGCTCAAAGTATGGAGCTCTATAGGCCTAAATGCCCCCAAGGGCACCAGGCCATGTTTGATGTCAAAAGCTATACAGGGCCAGTTCTGGTTATTACTTGGATGGGGAACTGCCAAGGAATACAAGACTATATTACAAAGCAAGGCAAAGTCAAAGCATTTGACTTTGACAAGAGTATTCCTTTCCTAAGAAAACCACATGAAATTCATGGAGTTGCCATAAGTCAAAAAATAGTGAAGCAAACCTTCCAACTGTCCCAGTCTGATACTCTGCCATTCCATTTCTCATCTGCTTTTAAAATGTCTGGGTTTTGTTTCTTCCCACTTTTGTCCTTCAGAGTTAATAAATAGGAACACAAAGTTTGCTTGGACATGGAAAGCCTCATACCCTGCAACTATCCAATTTGGCAAGGACAGTCCAGATTAATACTCTGCTGTCCCACTTTCTCAACTCTTTTTAAAATTTCCTGGTTTCACTCCTCCCACTTTCCCTCTTTGCCCTCAGCTTATTTCAGTTACTGCAATCATAGTTCAAAGTGCAAAATTAGTTTGGAGTTAGCTCAGGAGGGAAGAGGTTGCTCCTCTTAAGGGTCTCAGTACCCTAAAGGGCACCAAATCCCATCTGATCTTGGAAGCTTAGCAGGGCCATCCCTGGTTAGTACTTGGATGGGAAACCACTAATCAAAACCAGGTGCTCTAGACTCTGTTTCAGAGGGAAGAATTGGCAAAACCACCTCTGACTCTTTTTTGCCTAAGAAAACCCTATGAAATTAAAAGGGTCACATAGGTCAACAGGTGACTTGAAGGCACGTACACACAGAGACTCCTCTTATACAGTTTATGGTGAAGCTTTCTAAAACAGCTAGTATCTCTTCTCCTCTTGCTTCCACCCCCACTCTGCTATTAGTGCTGACCGCATGTTGGGTGGGCCGTTTGCCTCTTGTGGTTTTCCTCTTCTCTTTGCAGATCTCTCTTAGTAGCTATTGCATCTCTCTGGTGTGAGACAGGAAAGTACCTCCCTGGTGTGACTGAGCAGGGCTTAAGCTGTTCTCCTCTGAGCTGCCATTGCTTCTTGGGGGGTCTTTGGCACATTCTCACTATCAGAGTATCAGATGCCATCTCTTAGCTGAAGCTAGATAAAATGGAAGCAGAGAGGGACGTCTGTGAAGAAGCCAACAGATTCTTAGGTAAGAAAAGGAAAATGGACTCCAGCAGACCTCTTCCAATCCTTCAACGTGTGAGTGCAACTGATCAGTATTTGTAACTGGACTGTTATATGGCAGCAGTGGTGTAAAGGGGCCAGGGCTTGCAAGGTTGAAGCTCTGGGACTTTTTGATTGATAGGGATGATGACATTATCTGCCACCCACCTACCTTTCTCCTGACCTTGGATTCCCTTGTTCTCTCTGAATTTAGCTGAGAGTACACAGAAATAAAGCTATTGTTGTGACTCTTCCCAGTTATAATCCAAACTACAGTGGGCCCTTGGTATCCACTGGGGTTTGGTTCTAGGACTCCCTGTGGATACCAAATCCAAGGATGCTCAAGTCCCATTTTATATAATGGTGTAGTAAAATGGTATCCCTTATATAAAATGGCAAAATCAAGGTTTGCTTTTGGAATTTATATATTTTTAAATATTTTCAAGCTGTGGATGTTTGAATCTGTGGATACATAGGGCTGGCTGTACTTTATGATTCCATGTTATTGTACAGGCAATACCCATTACTTTTACAAAACATCTTGGTCCTAGTGGAGATGGAAACTGATAGATAAACCATACATTTCCTAGATAACAGAAATCTCAATCCAGGTGCCTGCATTTTGGGATTATCTTTGGGACTACCAAAATGAGGGCCTGCACTTCAAAATGTACCACTGTGTAGCAAATATATGAATTTATTATTCTGACAGTGAGCCACCAGAAATGTTTGAATTGCCTGTTCATTGGTTCAGTATTACTCAGAGAAGGTATTGCTTGAATGCTACACCTTCATATTTTTGTTCTGTGTCATGTAGGACTTCCCTATTTCTGTCATGGTAAGCAATGGCCAAAAAATGAGATCAGGGCTATATACTTCTCTGCCATTTGTGCTCCTCACACTCAAAGTTTTCTAGTTATATCTCTGCTGCACAACAGTTGAAGTGAGATGAACATGACGAGACTGCCTATTCCTCTGTAGTTCTGGTTAGTACCTGGATGGCAAACCGCCAATGAATACCAGGTGCTGTAGGCTATATTTCAGAGGAAGGAACTGGCAAAACCACCTCTGGGTATTACTTGCCTAAGAAAACCTTATCAAAATAAATGAGATTGTCAGAACTCAACAGGCAACTAGAAGATACATACACACATACATATAGAACAGGACAGCTAGCTGTTTTTTTCTAATTATTTGACATTTGCTAGTACTGTAGTGTGCTTAGAGAGCCAGTGTGGTGTAGTGGTTTGAGTGTTTTACTATGACTCTAGAAATAAGGGTTTGAATCTCTGCTTGGGTATGAAAACATGCTGGGTGACCTTGGGGAAAGCAAAGCAAAATCCTCTCAGGTTAACTTAGGGCCACCATAGGTCCAAAATGACTTGAATTCTATTTGCCCTGATGATGACCATTATGTCATGTGCTCCATTATGTTTGTAGTTAAATGCTGAGTGGACAGCTAGGAGAA
The DNA here is from genome assembly GCF_019175285.1 of Sceloporus undulatus. Lineage (NCBI taxonomy): Eukaryota > Metazoa > Chordata > Lepidosauria > Squamata > Phrynosomatidae > Sceloporus > Sceloporus undulatus. The sequence continues at coordinate 45,892,803 of NC_056525.1, read as the reverse complement.
AACATGGTGACAGTGGGGATCTTTTGAGTGAAAATGTTCATATAGGGCTCAGCAGCTGTAATTTTGAAAGCCATTTTGTTGTGGAAAGAATTTATCATGACTATTTGAAAGGGACAGAAATCATACCAGTGCAACCCCAACATAATGGAGTGCCAGTTCAACCCCGGCTAGGTTATTCCAGGAGTGCAACCCCTGCTAGATTATTCCAGGAGTTGAATTCCAAAAATTAACTTTTTCACAGTGGAAGATGCAAAAACTCAAGTCCAAATGAATGTATTCGGCAGTGAGATTTATCTCAGTCTCTCTAAATGCTTAGTTTGTTAAAAGATCCTGAACATTTCAGTTAACAGGTGATGGCTTTTGGCAGTTGACAGCTAATAATTTGTGAAGTTCATGTCAAAACAAGAATCCGTACCCGAGAAGCACTGTAGTATCATGGAATTACTGTAAGGATCCTATATACAACTAGGACACACCAACCTGTCATGTATGACCCAAATCGGCCTTGACCTATCGAGCTACAGGGCAAGTTACAATCGGAGCTGGTTGTTCAGGTTGTACCTGTGGGGATGGTTTGTTTTTATTTGGCTCTGACTGAGTAATCGAGTAAAAGGCTCTGGGAATCACTGAGTCATAAGATTCCATGGAACTACCCTGTGGAGGGTAAAGCTGCATTCACACTGCAGAAATAATCCAGCCTGATGACCACTTTAACTGCCATGGCTCAATGCTATGGAATTCTGGGAGTTGTAGTTCATTGTGGCACCAGAGCAAAGCTCCAACTTTACTTAGTGAAACTTTGGTGGTTTACAGACCGCCCCTTTGGGGCGGCCTGTATCCGCCCCTTTCCTCGACAGATTGGGGCTCAGCTGCCACAGCGGCAGCCCTGAGACCCTGATCCGCTGCTTTTCCAGGCCGCGGGGAAGCGGCAAAAGGCTGCTTCCCCACGGCCTGGAAAAGGGTGTCCTTAGAGCTTCAAGCCCCAAGAATACCCTGACAGCGGCGGGGAACATGAGAAAGGGGCCGCTCGGCCCCTTTCTCCTTTGTGTCGCTGGCGCAGCTGTGTAAAGGCTGCAGCAGCGACACAAAACCCAGAAGGAGCTCCAAAATGGAGCTCCTTCCGGTGCCGCGGAAAGGGTGCCAGGACGTCACGTCTGCGCCACTCCGTTTGGAGGCAGCGCGGCCGTGACGTCATAATGGTGGCGCCCATGTGTATAGGGCGCTGCCATTTTTACGCCCCCAGTACGTACTAGGGGTGAGACCTGATTGGACGCTGGGTCCTTGGCCGACCCCTAGTATATACTGGGGGCGGAGCAAACACCTGTCTGTAACGGGCCTTTGTTAATTTGTAGATCTATGCTTCTGAAATATTCAGTTTAAGTAGGCAACAAAGGAAACAGTAGGGAAGAAGTAACTTTTTATTGCCATCTTCTCTGGGCTCTGACTCATGACAGCATACTTGTTATACTGTGCCACAGTAATAAGTGTACCACCTTTTTTCCTCTTTACCACAGCTCCTAATAATTTATTGTTGTTTTTCACTAGTCTTGGACAGAAATCAATTTCTGTTATCGTAGCAACAGGGGAGTATATCACATGAAGCTTTTTGGAGATTTTCCAGCTCAGTTCTGACGTGACTGCGGGTCCAGCAATGCTCATTCATGTTGTAAAGTGAATGTATTATCAGATGCCATTCCTTTCTATGGGAGCTCCTTGTGAGGTGCTTCTGCAGTAATTCCAAAGTGACCTCTTATTTGATAAAACTGAAAAAAGTGACTTCACAGAATTATTATTATTATTATTAACCTTTATTTATGAAGCGCTGTAAATTTACACAGCGCTGAGAATTCACATTGAAGCTCACTTCGATTGCACTTCGAATTGATCTGGTGTGGAAAACCACTCCGATGTCACCCCCCTTGGCCCCCTGTGTCCTGCTCCGTCATCCCCCTCCTTCATGCCATCTCCTCCTCTCTGCCAACCAGCCGATCCCATCATCCCCTGCATCCCCTGCGTCCTCCTAGACCCCAATCTGCTCCCCTCCTTCACCCTGCCGCCTATCCTATCAACCCCTGCATCCTCCTAGGCCCCGATCTGCTCCCCTCCTTCACCTTGCCACCAATCCAATCATCCCCTTTGTCCTCCTAGACACCCATCTTCTCCACTCCATCACCCTGCCACCCATCATCCCCTGCGCCCTCCTAAACCCCGATCTTCTCCCCTCCTTCACCCTATCGCTGATCCCATCATCCCCTGCATCTTCCTAGACCCCAATCTATTCCCCTCCTTCACCCTGCCGCCTATCCCATCATCCCCTGCGTCCTCCTAGACCCCAATCTGCTCTCCTCCTTCACCCTGCCACCTATCCCATCATCCCCTGCGTCCTAGACCCCAATCTTCTCCCCTCCTTCACCCTGCTGCCTATCCAATCATCCTCTGCGTCCTCCTAGACCCCGATCTGCTCCCCTCCTTCAGCCTGCCACCGATCCCATCATCCCCTGCATCCTCCTAGACCCCGATCTGCTCCTCTCCTTCACCCTGCCACCTATCTCATCATCCCCTGCATCCTCCTGGACCCCAATCTGCTCCTCTCCTTCAACCTGCCACCGATCCCATCATCCCCTGCCTTCTCCTAGACCCCGATGAAGGATGACAGCTAAGGAGGGGGCAGGGAAGGAGGACAGTGTCCAGAGCCCCTCTGAGCATGTGCAAGGGTACTGATTCAAATCGTTGAACCCTCAAAGTATGCTCTGGTGTGGTAATACAATGTGCACTCACTCTGCTTTGCTTGAATCCGCATCACGTGACTTGCTTGGAATCAAACTGACTCCGCTTCCCTCTCAATTCGGAAGGGCAACAGAAAGGCAACTAGGTGTGGTAAAACATCACATTTTAACCTTAATTCGCATTACTAGATAGGAGTGACTCTGGATCTGGTGTGAAAAAACATCCCACTTTGCACTGCTAGAACAGGAGTGACTGTGGATCTGAGCTGCAAACCCCCCCACGTCTGATAAGGTCCATGAACTCATGTATTTCTGATTTGTTGTTCACACTATTTTTTTTATCAGAACCACACCTATGTGCATTTCTGCAAATTCTGTTGTTCAGACGTGTCAGCACTGTGAATAAAGATAGAGTCAATGATGCAAATCTATTTAAAACACGTTCAAGACATGCAGAGTTTTATCCGAGTTTATCCCTGGGTCTACCTACATTGGTTATCCACACAGCTGACAATGAAAATATTTCAGGAAAACTTTTTTAAAAATTAAAAAAAACTTGAGATGGATTAAGCCTGGTTTTGCAGCATTTTTGGCAGCCCCCACCCAAAATGTAATCGGATGCACTCAAAATGCATGTGAACAACACAGATTCAAACCAAGTTCTACTGTTATTATTTACACCATCATAACCCTTTTGTACGTTGGAACCCACAGGGAACATGTTTGCTTGGAATATACAAGCCACTAGAGGGGAGTCCTGTCGAGGTTTACTTGGCCTGATGTGCCTGTTTCCTCTGTGAAGTGGCAATTTCAAGGATGGAAATGCTCTAGGTGGGCAACTGTGACCATTCAGTTGTGAGTAGCCATGTAGCTGGTTAAACTATGGTCCTCAGGCCCTGTAAGGAAAGAGGAACGTGGGCAATAAGTGTCAGATATGATAGGTCAACACTTTACTAACCTGCAAGTGATGAAATGTCTTCAGTTTCCTATCAGCCCGGGCAAAGTTGCCTATGCAAAGTTTTCTGAGTGCATCTTAACTGGGGTTTCTGTACATTCTTAGACACAGAGAGACTCTTACAGTATAAGCCATGAGCACTCCATAGAAAGATAGCTAGGAAAACGAGGCTGACTAGGGTCCTCTGACCAAAGTAGAGATGCAGATTAGGGAAAAGGAATCTTTGGCTTTCCAGGTGTTTTGGCTCCATCAACCCATCAGCATGGCCAGTAGTAAGAGAATGTGGGTGTTGCAGACCAAATCATCTGGATGTCTAGCTAGATGATCTAAAAAACTAATTCTTCCAAGCTATTTAATTATGCTTCCTGATATGTATTTATTAGGTCAAGTGAATCTAGAATGAATAGCTCTATATTTGCCTTGTGAGATTTCCTTGCAACTTTGATTTCAGTCCAGCAGCCCATGGACGAACATTTTATTTTATCAATTTTGTCAACACTTCATTTTTATCCAATCAAATAAACACTTTATTTTATCCTTAGCTGACATGAGCTTTAGTCACATAACATAATCATTATTCACAGCATATGAATAAACAAAAGGGGAAGCGTAACCATTTGCCCAACTCCTTCAGTTTCCCCATAAATACATGCTTTAACAGAGAATCTACAGTTGAAATCACATGTGTTCATAAGACATGGATGCGAATTAAATAAATAAACTGTCACCACAATATTATCCTAATAAAGTTATTGTGCAGCTGTAGATTTTGGGATGGCTTCTCCTCCTTTCTGGGATTTTTATACACATGTTATCAGGAAAGGTGTAAAATATTAAAATATGGAAACATTACTTTTTGGGGCTATAATGCCCAAACTTTTGGGGCTATAATGCCCAGACTCTGCCAGCAGATTTCTGGGAATTGTAGTTCCCCAAAGTAACCTTTCTGATCTCTAAAAATTTACAGTCCATTGGAAAGAGAGGATGAAAAGAGAACCCTTAGAAACTATTTATTGAGAAAAGGTGGTGTACAGTTAAATGGCTTTGGATAAAAATGCCCTTTGGAAATGTAAAAATAACCAATCAATCAAAGTCCATAGGAACCTGCCTTATACAGCATCAGAATCTTGTTATTATGTCGAACTCAGTGCTGTCTTTAATGTTTCTACCCTGAAGATTGTCTTTTAACTCAAAGAGGAGTTAAACTTGGATCCACTTTCCCTTCTTGTTTGTTTAATGTTATTAAGGTTGACAACCTGGTGCGCTCAGTATGCATCTGTTGGAGCTCTCATTATCCACAATCATGCTGGCTAAAGCTGAAGTAAACTGAGCTCCATCCAGACTATCAGATTAGGCCTTTGAATGGGAACTCCATGATAACCCTGAGAATAGCTATGCGTGGGCAATGCGGGAGGAGGTCCAGTCCCCTGCCCCAAAGTGGCTCCCCACAATTGTTATATTGAAGTTTAGGACTTGTGTTTAAGTACCTTTCTGGCATTTGCTTTCTCCTCTTTTGTCAATGCCCCCCCCCCAAAACAAACTTGCATAAATATACAAATAAGTGTTGAAGAAAAACAGAACCTGAGTTGGGTTGTTCACCTATTCACCTCCCACTCCTATGCAATGCCTTTGATAAGCATGTGACTCCTTAGAAATTCAACAGGTGAAGCGTTCTCCACCCTCTGCCAGTAGCATACCTAGGAAAGCAAAACCTGTTGAATTTCTATTTGCCATGCAGCTGCCAAAACCTAGGAACCTTCCATGAGGAGAGAGAGAGAGAGAGAGAGAGAGAGAAATAAAACTGCTGAGCCAGATGTGACTTCTTTGCTTATAGGCTGAAGATTACAATGGTCTGAATCCACACAGAGACCTCGTGACCAGTGGTTCTCAAACTATGGGGTGGATGCTCCCAGATGTTTGTGTGTGTGATGAGACTTGGATGTACTGATCCTCCCTCCTCCTCTTTTTCTCCCTAAGGGAGGAGGAGGAGCTATATTCCTTAAAATGTTAAAATAGGAATATACCTGAATGTTTGAATGAAAATACACACAACCAAACAAATAAAATATTTTTTTCATATACTATTTTGAGTGGAGGGGGCACAGCATCCTTGGTGGTGCAGTGGTTAAATGCCTGTACTGCAGCCACTCACTCAAACTCAAAACCACAAGGTTGCAAGTTCAAGACCAGGAAAAGGGCTCAAGCTTGACTGAAGCTTGCATCCATCCTTCCGAGGTTGCTAAAATGAGTACCCAGATTGTTGGGGGCAAATTAGCTTACAGTTGTAAACCGTTTAGACACTGCTTAGGCGGTATGAAGCGGTATATAAATGAAGCTTGTTTGTTTGTTTTGTTTGTAAAGGGGGATCACAAGGGTAAAAAATCTGAGAACCACTACTCTTGACCATCAAATGGGCCATACATAAAAGCAGGGGTAGGCAACCTGCGGCCCAGGGGCCAGATGCGGCCTGGCAAGGCCTTGGGACCGGCCCCAGCCCGGTCCTGCCGCCGACTGCCGCCGGGGCCTTTGGCGTCTCGTGCGAGGGGCATGGTGGGGCAATTGTCTATAGAAGCCTCAGAAACATGCATTTATCTTAACATTTTTTTTAAAGATCAGCAAATTTTTTCGCATGCCCTCCATTTATTATTTAAAAAGTGCCCTCCATTAGAAAATTTTGTCCTACATTTGTCCCGGTTTATTTATTTATTTAATTTTTTTAAAAATTATTTTATTATTTATTTTTTGGCTTCGGCCCCCCAGTTGTCTGAGGAACAGCAACCCGGCTCCCAGCTCAAAAAGGTTGCCTACCCCTGCATAAAAGACTAAAGTGGTAGATACTCCATTGACTGCTGTTAGTGTAAATTCCATTGTGAAGTGGAAGGGTTCACCAACCAGACCTGGTGCCTCCTATGTGGCATCAGAATATTAGGGCAAACCCCATGCCAGGCAACATTCTCAGAAATGCCATTCTATTAGAGTTTGACGTCAATAGGGTGTGACATGTACATTGCCTGTAGCCCAGCAAGCTAAACAGGTTAGTTTGAATCTCCACAAAGCTGCAGCTGATGTGAAGAAATAGTGCAGACACCATTAAGACCTACTCTCCTCCAGGTAGAAAGAGGGAGAACAGCAACTGTCCAGCTCATAACACAATCATCCCAATTTAAGACATGAACAGGGAGAATGAGTTCCATTGAATTCTGTGGGACAATGGATGTTGTCACAAATTATTATTAAATCACCTTTTTTTCCTTTTTGCATTTCCACAGCCTGTCTGTTGAATGCAAAACTGACACTGACCTGGTTATAAGACAGCTCCCTTCCACTTTTGTACTTATACAGATAACATTAACAACAGAAGCAATGAAGGCCAAAAGTGTTATTACATCATGCTAGCTTGTGAAAATCCTTTGTTGTTACCTTGCATTGGTAGCAGAAGGGGGCAGTGGAGGGTAAGAAGCTGTAGAGCCTTCTTACCCTCATGTTTTTCCACTAGAAAGCCATAAATATAGGCTCTTCTCAGTAAGACTTAAAGGCATCCTGCTTCTAACTGTGGTCAGGAAAAACCAACAAGAACCCCCTCCCCACTTGCACCTAATAATCAGAGGAATTGCTAGAGTCCTTTATCTAAGTTATCTATAGTCCACACTGACTTATGTCACAACAAACAAGTTTTTGTTGCCATTGTTATTTTTAGCTGAAACAAGAATGCCTTTTGTATTTGTTAAAACTGACAAATTTCCAGTGGGATAGCTGTGTTAGAGACACCAAAACTAACCACAGTGGTCCCTTGGTATCTGCAGGAGTTTGGTTCCAGGACCTCCCGTGGATACCAAAATCCATGAATGTTCAAGTCCTGTTAAATATAGTAGATACTAAAATAATGTCCCTTATATAAAGTAGCAGATTTTCTTTTTGTAATTTATATGTTTTTCAAAAATATTTTCAAGCCGTGGATAAAGAATCTGTGGATAAGGAGAGCTGACTGTATGAGTCTTGTGATGCCTTCAAAAATACGGTAAACAAATTTATTATAGCATGGTTAAGGGTCAACCATATATAGAGAGCAGGAATAGGGAACCTCAGGCTATGGGACAAAGCTTTGACTTTCTGGGGATCTAATCTCTTGGGTTTTCTTGATGGCCTTTACATTGTTTGATAGCTTCATATTTCTTGCACAGGTTCAACCCCAATTTAAAATGTTGAAAGGCCTCTCTTAGTGCTTAGGTACTAGTAGCAAGAGCTTTAAGCGAAAATATATTGGTATTTTGTTCCAATCCCTTTGCCTCTTGCTCCATCTGCTAGTGGAATGCAATCCTTAAGAACTTCCCTGAAATTAATTTAGCCTTAGAGTTAAATAAGTTACCCACATTTGACATATACAAATATTATTGATTTTAGAAATGTTACTGTTTTGAATGACAATTCCCTAAGCAGTATCACCAGTGATCAGGATGCCTGTGGGATTCTGGGAATGTAGCCCAAAAAATAACTTTTCCAAGCTCTGAATCTTGGACAATGCTGTGCGCATCTGTTGAACTGGGTTATTGTCCCTGAAATTTCATGCCAAGATCAATTTGTTAATCTTTAAGGTTCTATCAGACTTTTTGGAGCATTGTGCTGGTGTAACTCCAGGATATACCAGTAGTTGTACTTTTTACACACTTATATAACACGTTATCTATTACCCCCTGACTCAAGCCATTTTAATTCACCCACAGTGCAGAGGTTAAAGTTTAAAATTTAGTTCTGCAAAAATCTCATGCAGATGCACACACATGGCTCATAATGGACCCCAGCATGTCATGTAGAAAAATACCATTGCATAAACATCGGATGCTTATGCTTTGCCAGCACAGAAGGGGATATAGGCCCTTGCATTCTTGAGTGCCGTATGTGGCTGCTCCCAAGCTCTGGGATTCCCTCCTTAGTCGGTCTTTCCACCAGTACATTAAAACTTTTTTTAAAATTCCAACAGGTTTTTGGGAATTTATTGCAATGGGCTTTTAATTTTGTGGTGTCTTTTTGATTTTTATCTTCTTATAGATTTTAAAAGATTTTAATTCAATAGAGTGTTTAATTATATTTTAAAATAACTTATAATTTTTTAACTGAAACTTTTGGATGGAGAATATTTTAATGGGCACCTTGAAGAAAGCCAGCATGACAGTTTGTGGTTTGAGTGCTGGAGAAGCTCTGCACCCACAACAAACTCCAACTCCCAAAATTCCATAGCCTTGAGCCAGGGCAGTTAAAGCAGTGCCAAACTGGGTTATTTCTCCAGTCTGGATGCAATCTAGGAATCTCAGAGACCAGGGTGTGATTCCCAACCCAGCCATGAAACCCATTGAGTGACTTGGGTAAGTCACACCCTCTCAGCCTCAGAGGAAGGCAATGGCAAACCTCCTCTCAAAAAAATCAGGCGGAAAAATGAAATACACAGATATAGGATGGGCAACACCTGGCTGAATGAGACTACATGTGAAAGGGATCTGGGAGTCCAAGTAGATCACAAGTTGAACATGAGTCAATAGTGTGACACAGCAGCTAAAAAGGCCAATGCAATTTTAGGCTGCATCAATAAAAGTATAGTGTCTAGATCAAGGGAAGTAATAGTGCCACTATATTCTGCTCTGGTTAGGCCCCACGTGGAATATTGTGTCCAGTTCTGGGCACCACAATTTACAAAGGATGTGGAGAAACTGGAGCATGTCCAAAGGAGAGCGACTAAAATGGTGAAGGGTCTGGAAGCCATGCCCTACGAGGAACAACTTAGGGATCTGGGAATGTTTAGCCTGGAGAAGAGAAGGTTAAGAGGTGATATGATAGCCCTGTTTAAATATTTGAAGGGTTGTCATATTGAGGAGGGAGTAAGCTTGTTTTCTGCTGCTCCAGAGACTAGGACCCGGAACAATGGATGCAAGCTACAGCAAAAGAGATTCCACCTCAACATTAGGAAGAACTTCCTGACAGTAAGGGCTGTCCAACAGTGGAACACACTCCCTCGGAGTGTAGTGGAGTCTCCCTACTTGGAGGTCTTTAAACAGAGACTGGATGACCATCTGTCAGGGATGCTTTGATTGGGATTTCCTGCATGGCAGTGGGTTGGACCGGATGGCCCTTGCTTCCAACTCTATTATTCTATGATTCTATGAAAATCTTGCAAAAAAAAAAAAACAACTTGTGATAGGAGAAAAGGTGGGATACAAATGAATCAATAACAGCAGCAGCAACAGCAATAAGAACATGCCACATTATCCAGCAATATTTCAGTAATTCAGATTCTGTTACTGAATATGGATAATTGATGGTCTAATACTCCAATAAACAACAGCTGGTAGATTGTGAAACCAAAATATCAAACAAGACTACAGCCATCTCTGGCTATGCAGTCATTGTATTAGAGTGGGAAAAGAATGGTGGGATAAATGGATAATTGTGATTGAGAACATAAATGGAAAAATGGGATACGAAGATGTGGAAACCGTGTGTAATTATACATTCCACATCTCTGAAAATTATTGTTGATTTGGTGATTAAATGAGGTGATAATTCTCTGTTAGCTGTTTGAGGAAGTGTATGTAGAAATCTATATTATTACTATATTTTTCAGAAATAAAATTTCAATTTTAAACAAAGGCTATGGCCTTCTATAGATGAAGAATACATTTAGTTCTTGCAGAAATCCAGTTTTCTCCCAACCAGTAAAGGTAAAGGTTTTCCCTTTGACAAGTTTGTCTAGTCATGTCTCCTAACTAGTACTGCTCTTTTATACCTCTTGAAGGCAACTCATCAATATAGGAACTAGAAAACCTGACAAAGGCTTCTTTCCTAACCTTCTGGTTGCCATGCTATCTGAAGAAGGTAGGAGTGCAGTATCTGGAGAGACTATCAGGTTGGCTATTTGCCTTTGGCAAGTAGACATAATAGTAGGTTCCATATATATTCAGTTGGAAATAAGTCCTCTTGTATTCATTGGTACTTATTACTGAACAAACATACATAGGATCAGGGTGCATATTTCATTGAAAGCAATGTAATGGCACTAAATCCAGAACTAATTTAAATCCTATTCATTTCTATTGGACTTTTAGTGCAACTCTATACATGTCTACTCAAAGAAAAGTATCATGAAGTGCAAACACTTTAATAGTGTTTGTACTCAGGCAAATGAGTACAGAATTGCCATTTGGGGCTCACTTTCACAGTAAGCCACACCAACAAAGAATGCTGCACCACCCTAAAAGACAGTTGTATTGCATCACGCTCTTTTGTGGAGTGAAGCACTCCTTGTCAGATATGTCAACTATTGCCTTTTTGATTGATTATATTTACTGATGATTGGTTTGTGTTTCTAAAATTCATCCAGCTGACCTGTGTGTCACCTCCACTCCAATGTCTTGTGCTTTCCTCTCATGGGATGGAACCTGGCAGTTGCCCCATCAAACCCATTTATATAGTTCTATTCCTGGCAATGGAGGTACAAGCAGGGCAGTTTATCTGCAAACAAACACCAGTGATATGGAAGGTAGAAGTAAAAATACACCATGTTGGGTGAAACTGGCACAGCCTCTGCCAAGCTCTCCTCCGGTAATGATTAAACTGTCAGCCCCTATTTCCCGGCAAGGTATGCTGGCACTGGCCCAGGTGGCACATATTATGCAAATTCACTAGGCGGGAGCTGAGTACCTGTGCTTGGAATTCCCCTAGAGGTTGAGATCATGTTACTTACAGCGCCCTATAAAAGGGACAGGTATGGGGAGGGGCTGAGCCATACATAGGAGTCACAAATACCAGGGCACAGGTGAGCAGCTGAACAGTCTCTGGGATTCTGCTTTGTTAGCCTACTCTTGTGTGGATTAGCTGCTGTTGTTGCTGCTGCTGGAGCACCTGCTAGGTAGGTACATGGGAAGGACTGGCACCCAAGTGGGTGGGAGAGATGCGGCATAGCTAGGCCTGATCTGGTCTTTAACTCTGCTCTGATAAGAATGTTGCAGAGGATGGGGAAAAGTTGCTAATTTTGGACTATGTCATCCCACAGCAAGACCACATTGATTGCAGGGTTCTGAAAGTTATACTCCCAAAGAATAACTTTTCCAAGCCAGGCTGCCTGGGAGTATTCTGGGAGTTATAATGCAAAAAAGTAACTTTTCACCACAACTTGAAAATTTTGTACACTTCATGATCTGATTAATAACTGCTTATTTTGCTGCCACTATGTAACCACCCCCCTGCCTTGTTGATCAGTACAAGCAGAGCAATTGACCATCAGCTTTTTATGTATATGCCTTCAAGTCTATTTACATATCTATTTATGGTGACGCCATGGCATTTCATTTCATCTTGATGCCCCCTTGCCTTTTCGATCAGGACAAGCAGAGGAACTGACCACCACCTTTTTGTGTTCAGTTTGTGATCATCCAAATGCATCTGACTGGCCAACATTGGAAACAAAGTACTGGATTAAATGAAGCATTCAGATTCTGATCTCAAAGAAGCTTACAATTTTTTACCTTTTTGTTCCAGTTCATCCAGCTTTCTGGCAAGAGAATGCATGGCCTGGGTTGGCTCATTCATTCCAGCAGGTGTCCACTGTAATATGGAATTTAGCATTTGTATACCTCCAACAATGAAGCACAGATTACAGAATTGATGGGGCTCGACCTGCCCTTCCTTGAAGATTTAAAGTCCAAAAACAAGATGAGGTGGGGGAGGGATTAGGGGTTGTCAGTGATGAATGATAATGGCTCAGAGGCTAATGTGAGGCCAGCTTGAATCAGGACAGACTTTTTTTAAAAACCAGAGTAAGCCATTGGGCAATTGCCTAAATACCCTAAAGGTGCTAGATGCTTATGATCTTGAAAGCTAAACAGAGTCAGCCCTGGCTTGGGATGGGAGAGCGCTGTAGGCTGTATTTCAGAATAAAGAAAGGCCTCTGAGTTTTCTTTGCCTAAGAGAACTCTAGGACATTCAGGGAGTCACCACAAAATAGATTGATGACTTGAAGGCACATACTATACACATGAAGAAAGAGTACAGTACTTTAAATCATGAATAAAAGAGACAAGCTCCACATGCTTTTGGATGGTCAACTGTTTATTCCTTTTAAAGGAATAAACAGTTGATCATCCAACAGTACATGGAGCTCTTCTCCTTTTTGTTTTCTACATACTGTACACACCCAAGCAACTACTGTGCAAGTACTCTTCTCTCCAGTTTTGGGAGCTTCAACTGGAACTTGGCAAAGGAGCTTGCAAATTAGAGGACATTTTCACTAGTGGAGATGTATGCAGAGTTAACACTGACTATATTAGAATAAAATAGAAACAAAAGAGAGCCCAAACCCACACATCTTAAAATGTAACATTTTTACAGAACAATGGGTCACTCAGTAGCCACTCTTAAAAGTTAATGGGCACGGGAATTTGGAATTAGTTATAGGTATAAAAGCTCAACTTTTTGTCTTCTGTATATTTCTGCTTGCATTTCTCAAGTGGGAAAAATGTCATTTTTGTACCACAGTCAAGTTTGAGTACTGTCCCTTGCAATTTGTGAGCAATGGAAATGAAGAGCTAGTATGATTTAAGATGTACCGGTTGTGATCTAGCTGTGGATCTATAACGACAGTGATTTCAAAGTAGAATGAGCATAAACAATACTTTGAGATACCTGCAGCAACTATAAGGTGATTTGATAATATTTATAGTTTCTATTGGTGATAAAGCCACAGGCATTGCTGATACTTTGTTGCCTATATTTGTAATTGAAGAAAATGTTAAATTTCAGCTAGAAAGTTTTGTGAAAAGAACCCTGGAGTTAAGGTTTTGTACTGGGGAAGAGTCACTTTAAGGTCTTAGGTATGAAACTCACTGGGTGACTGTTGTCTGGTCACTTTCTCTTAGCCTAACCTACCTCACAGGGTTGTTGTGAGATTTTAAAAATGGAACTGAGAACTTTGCATACCACCCTGAGCTGCTTGGAGGAAAAGTGGGATATAAATCCAGTAAAGTTGCTTGGCATCCTTTTGTTTAGTCCCAACAAAAGCAGACCCATTAAACCAATTGTTGAATTGTGACTTAACACACAGATAAACACATCGATTAAATTGGTTTACTCTAGGCAGGACTTAAACAGCAATTTAGGTCAGTATGTTTAATGAATTTGGATCATAGCTTGGTTTATTTCACAGTCTCCTTAGGCAGAAAAATTTGTGGCTCTCCTTTGGGGGAGGCCATCTGGGATGCTGGTGAGATGCTAATCCCACAAGGGACTATAAGAACTGCTGAGAATAGAATAGGAAAAGGAAAGGCTGTTTGATCCATGCAAATTCCCAGTGATGGCACTGCATGTGTTGTGCCCTGCTTCACTGCCAGCGTCTTTCTAGTTGAACTGAGTGGATCTATCCCTGAGGCTAACAATTCCAATCTTGTGTCAGAAACAGCCATGGCCGGATCCTGTGAAATAAGCAACCTCATTTCCAACTATATCAGCGCCATGTACCAGCAAGAGGAAACACCACCTGACCCAGACCTGTTGACCCACCTTGGGGATGATGACAACATTTCTCTTGCTCTTTCTAATACACACACAGCAATGGAGACAACAGGTAGGCTACCAAGTTGCATTGTGTAATGGGATCTGGGCCATACAGTCAGAGAGAGAGAGAGATTGTATCTTGCATGAACATTTGAAGAATTGGTCCTGAAGGACTTGGCTTCCTACAGCAGAAGGAATATAGCACCACAGGTATAATTTGTATGTATGGAGGCTAGTATTCTAATCTGAACTCATGGGAGATATTAATCTCCTTAAGTAGTATCAGGTTAATTAAAAGTAAATACTGTGAAATATGCTCTAAAATATGTTATAATATACTTTTTTTCAGAGCTTGGAAAAGTTGCTTTTTAGACTACAGTTCGCAGAACTCCCAAACAACATAGACATGGCTATACTTACTGCAGATTTGGGGAATTGTACTGAGAAAGTAATTCTCCCCCTCCACGTTCAGCATTCCACCCTCCCTTTATAAAATATGGGGTACCTTGAGCTTGAAAAAAGATAGGAGTGTGAGGCCTTCAATGCAAATGTTTAAGTGAAGTGCTAGGTTAAATAAATCCTCAGTGTGGAATCCAGATCTGTTCACTGTTTTTCTACTCTCTGCTTTTCCAGAAACAATAAACTTTATCCTGTAACCTTTTGCAAATGATGGACCATTGGGCATTGAAAGTCTCTGTAGATACTGTTGCTTTTGGCTAAATATAGTTTTCTAATACAGAGGTGGGGCAATAGTAGATGTGGATCTAGAGGGAAATCTTGGTGCTTTGCAATAGTTCACTTTATGATCAGCAAGAAGAAATTTTGTGGCTCTAAATTCTACTATTGAAATGAAGAAAGCTGGGGTTAACCAAGAGTAGATTTTTTTTGTGGAAGGACTATGAGCTTTTGTTGGTTCTGGTGTATAAATACCTGGCTCTGAATTCTAAGGGTAGTCCTTTTACACTAGGCTCTGGCTGCTGGATCTTGCAGTTTTAGTTAAAAAGCAAAAACAACAAAACATAACAAAACCCAAAGTAGATCCTGCAAGCCTGGAGCCTGCCCACCCCTGTTCTAATGTAGTTATGACTGGTTGAGCTGGGAGCTAAGAAGCTGTTGTCCTAAATGACCTCACCCCAGTGGGGAGGGGCATGTTCAAAGATAAGGGAGCAGGTGACAGGTGTACGTGTTAACCCAACCACAGTGACTAAGCAAGATAAATCCTGTGCGTAAATGAACCGGCCGCACCCTGTGCCTCTCAGGCAGCAAACTGTTCTAGGGGTTGGGTTGGCACTGGCAATGCAGCATCCAGTGCGCCACCTGCTCAACTAATCCTGCTCCTTTCCCCCCTCCCAATTCTCTCCACCTCTGGACAGGCAAACCAACATGGTATGGGGAGATGCCACACTGCTGGAGCAGATCTCAAGTGCTGGAATGGATCAGCTACCATGTGGAGAAGAACAAATATGATGCCAGTGCCATTGATTTTTCCTGCTGTAACATGGATGGCTACACACTTTGCCAGTACTCACGGGACCAGCTGGGAATCATCTTTGGGCCTCTTGGGGATGAGCTCTATGACCGCTTGCATGAGATCGGTATGTGTTGCCACCCCCGACACCAGCCTCTTCCCCCAAATGGCCTACAAGTGTGAACAGAAACTCAAGAATTGTATAAACTGGATAGGATTACCAAGTCTAGAACTACTCAGCCACGATTCTTTTTCCCAGAGCCCAGAGCTTGGGAAATTTACTTTTTTGGACTAGAGCTCTGAGAGTCCTCCAGCTAGTGGCCATGTTAACCAAAGATATTCCAGAATTTATAATCCAAAAAAGTAATGGTTTCAAGCATTGAACTGTATTAGCTCACAGGAATTCTGTCTGACAAAAGCTGAAGAGCCTCTGAAGTGAGACAGTGATGGAAATTTACTATGGACAGCAGCATGGTAGCTATATGGCTTAACTTTTGTGCCTTTTTAATATCAGCTACCCACGCATGCACGCACACACACACACACAGAGAGAAAAGCTTTTCCCATCACTTTTATGCCATGCTGGAATGGCGAGCAGGACTTCACTTGCTAAATTTATCTATGTCCACTGTAGTTAAAAGACAAAAGAACAAAGCCAATGAAGATGGGAATCCTAGAAAGCATTCTAGGACCCAATTTTGTCCTAACTTTTTTATAAGCCAAGGGCTAGGGTTGCATCTTATATTTTGTCCCTGGATGAAACAAGGAGGGGCACTGGGTCTCTTAAAAAGCAGATGGCTTCATTACTCACAAACATTATTTTCTTCTTCCTGAATACTTGTAGCCTCTGTCCCAGATGAACTTGGCTGGATTATATCTGTGTTGAGGAATGAAGATGTCTCCCAAGAGGCCCTTCTCAACTCCAGTCCTTTAGGTGAGGAGATGAATATCTTGGCTCCTTGGTGTTTGTGTGGTTCTGTTCACGGTGTGTGTGTGCATGTCTATGTGTGTGTGTGTGTTTAAATCTCAACTTTTTTTTATTTTTTTCCAGAACTGGGGAACTCATGTAGTCAGGATGACCTGAGCGAGATGAAGTTCACACACCCTTTTTCTCAGCCGGATCTTGGCTACATCTCTGGAGCCATGTCACCAGATAGTTCGGTGTCTTTTGCAGGTAGAATCCCATTCTTCTCTGTTGGTTCCCCTTTGATTCATGCCAGGGTCTGGCTTAGGTAATGTCAGGGCAGAGGCTGAAAAAGTTAATTTTTGGAACTACAGCCTCAGAATCTGCTAGCCAACACTGCCATGGCCGTGTTAACTGGGGATTCTGGATATTACAGTTCTTCTAAGCTTGTCATGGCAAGCTCATCTGTCTTGAAAGTTCTAAATTCCCAAGTGCTCTGTTCCTATGATTAGAGCAAAGAATTAACACTCTGGAAGGAGCTGATCTCTCTTTGCCTCTGCTGCTATATTGACCCCTCTGTTTGTATCCAAGTAGCAAGAGGGCTCAGGCCTTAGTATGAGATTTCCTCCAGTCCGAAAGCTGTGCCCACCTTCTCTGAGTAGAGAGAACTTGTTGACTCTCACACAAGTAATTTGAGCAACACTCATTTCAGGTCTTTTAGCAGAAGCTGAGTTTTAACTTGGCTTTCCTCTCTCCTCAGGGACAATGTCGCACAGCCCTCAGTCCCAGGACTCCGGTGGAAGTGACCTGGACCTTGATCCCATAGATATAAAGCATTGCCCCTTTTCTGATGGTAAGACATTGGTGGAGCTTTTCAGGATAAAAGCTGGGTTTCAAGAAACAACTATCTAATGTCGAGTTGTGAAAGAATTCTTCCATAGCTTGAAAAAGTTGATTTTAGGAACTAGACTTGCTGGCTGTGGGATTCTGTGGTTTGAAACAATAACCCTTCCAAGCTGTCAGAGGACCCAGCTCAGTCCCTTCCCCACCTTCTGTCACCATCTTTCTGTGCATTATCTGTTATGATGTGGCATGTGTTTTGTTTGTTTTTGGCTGTTTTTAAAAAAAATCTCTTACCTTGTAATGTTGTCAATATTCTATTGGTCTTTTTATAACGTTACAGCCATAGTGCTGAGGGCTCATGTGGATGAAGGGCAGATTATACATTTTAAAAATAAAATATAAATACACAGATGTCACCAACACCTGTAGGAGGTAGGGGTCATAGACTAATTGTGTAATATGAATTCTCACCTCAGCTTCAGGCCTGTGTATATACTTTGGATAAAACTAGATCTTAGAGGCAACTAAACATTTTCTCAATCAAAATCCCCTGAGGAATTACCTTTCCTTCTTTAAAAGGAAGAATATGAAGGAGAAGGAACTCTGTCTATTCTTCAGACAGTGGTGTGAAGAAATGCATAGAGGGTGATACTGTAAATGAGCCCTCCTCTCCTTTTACAAGGAGGGATGGATTTAAAACCAAAGCTTTTTTGTTTTACATACAACTACTATCTAAGCACTGGAGACTCAGAGGAAGGAATGGGCAAAGCCACCTCTGAGTATTCCTTGCCTAAGAAAATCCTATTAAATTCATGGGGTTGCTATAAGACAACAAGTGAATTGAAGGCACCCACCCACCAACCCACAATCTTAAGAAGCTAATACCTTCCTATCATCAAGACAAAGTAACACATATACTATTCTCAGAAGGGAGGGTGGCTAATCAAGGATCTTCTGATATTGGAAAATTTTGCCACAACTCAACATTGAAGGGAGTAGAACAGAGAGGAAAAAATTGTGAAGCTATTTGTGGCAAATGGAGACAAGTAAAAGTGAGAAACAGCAGTTGAAACAGAAGATGTTGATACTGAAGTGGTTATGTATTCTGGTTGCCTTCCCCAGCCTGGTGTCCAACAGAGAAACTGAATTACAGCACCCATCATTTCCAACTAGCCGACTCATGCTGCTTAATAATGAGAACAATACATCCAAAGGATACAGGATGGGGAATGCTGCTCAAGAAGAAAACTCTCTTTACATTTAGTCTTAATTGCCACCTATCCCTAGAGTCACTGAATCACAGAGTCATAAAATCATAGTACAGTATTCCCAAACGGGGACACTCTGATTACGCAGGTGATGTGCAAATCAATCAGTGAACTATTGTGCTATCAGAAGGGGGGGAAATGTTTTAACTCCAAATTAAAAAAAATTGACTCTCAAATGTCATCCTCCTGTCTAAAGTGTCAGTTAAGGAAGCAAGCAAACAAACAAAAATTGGATGTCAGGGATGCCATTTGGAAGCATATTAATTAGATTGATATTTACTGGGGCATTTGTATAAATGTGTCCTATTTCTCCTTCTCTTTCTACTGATGACTATGCAGAATATAAGAAAGAAGATTTGAAGAAGCGGAAAAGGGGAAGGCCCAGGAAGGTCAGCAAAGACAACAGAGACTGCCTGGAAACCAAAAAGAGCAAACACTGTAAGTAGATTGTTCCCTTGGAAGGGGACTATTCAAGGTGTTTTGCTAGTGCAACCTCCCCCAACCCTCAATCTTCTTGATGTGTTGGACTTGTTGTTCTGTGCCTTCAAGTCATTATCAACTTATGGCGACCCCAAGGCAAACCTATCATGAGGCTTTCTTGGCAAGATTTGTTGTGGAAGGGTGCCTTTGTCTCCCTCTCAGGCTAAGAGAGTATGATTTGCCTAAGGTCACCCAGCTGGGATTCGAACCCTGGTCTTCAGAGTCCTAGTCCAATGCTCAAATGACTACACCACACTGCTTCTTTGTTTTGTACTGCATGTCCCATAACAAGTGGTTAAATTGGCTAGAAATGATAGGAAGGATAGTCCACCACATTGCTACAGCATTTGGTTGAAGATAGATGAACTGCTGCGTGCAGTCCAAAGTTTGCACAAACTTTTTTAAAGATTCTTGAATGCTGCCCTGCTTTGTGTACAAATGTAGTTTCATATCTTACTGGCCTCTGCAACAACTTGGCTTGCAGATGCTGGCCTTTTGCCACTACACCATGAGACAACATATGGCAAATCCAGGATTTATACTCCAGATTCACTAGATCAGCCCTGGGGTACAGTACTTCAATGCCCTTTGTACTACAGTGAGAGAGAGGGAATATTATTGACTCCAAACTGAGGCTGTCTCCATCTGGACTGAACTTGCACACAATAGATTCAAGGTGAATAAAACTTCACTCAAGTATCTGTTAAGACTTCTACATTCTTAGAAGTATGGAACCTATTATAACCAGAGATTGGAAAAGTTATTTTTGGGATTACAACTCTCAGAATTCCCCAGCCAGCATGGCACAGCAAGTTACTTGTGCCATTATGCCACTATCTACCAGGGAGAGCACTTTTGTATTTCATTGCAATCAAATGTGAGTGTCTGTGGAGAAATATACAGTCAGCCCTTCATATCCATAGATTTTTTTATCCACAGATACAAGCATCCATGGCTTGAAAGTATTTTCAAAATATAAAAATTCCCAAAAGCCAGCCTTGATTTTGCCATTTTATATAATGGACACCATTGTATATAACGGGACTTGAGCATCCATGGATTTTGGTATCCATGTGGGTCCTGGAACCAAAAGCCAGTGGATACCAAGGGCCCACGGTATAAACTGTGGGCAAAATGTAGTAAGTAATATAGCAGTAGGCAGCTTTCTGGATGATTTGCACTGGATTAGTAAAAATCTCTGACTTCCAGTTATTTAATAGTAGCAGGAATGAACTAACCTCCTTCCACACAAATTATGTTGCCTAGGTCAACTAGGTGTGTATTTTTAGTGGGTAACCTATATTCAGTTCTGGTACTTAGAACGAATTTCTAAGTGTTAAGTATTTTACATCAGGTTCCAGTTGGTGGAATTCTTGAAGTTTGCCTATCCATGATCTAGACAGCTGAATGATTTTGTTTTCTTGTTCTCTCTTTTTCATAAACAGCCCCAAGAGGAATCCACCTGTGGGAATTTATCCGGGACATCCTAATCCATCCAGAGATGAACGAGGGATTATTGAAATGGGAAGACCGACGTGAAGGCATCTTCAAATTCCTACGTTCTGAGGCAGTGGCCCAGCTCTGGGGGCAAAAGAAAAAGAACAGTAGCATGACTTATGAGAAGCTAAGCCGGGCCATGAGGTAAGTGTTTATTTATTCAAAATAGTAACCTTCAGTGAAATAAATGAAAAGTCCTAGGGTAGTTAATATGCATAGAAAATAGACAATGAAAATATGGTTGCAGTGGATCCACCCTGTCACAAAAATAAAAGTGCATAATAACTATGAGACAGCACTTTAAAACATACATGTACCAGTAAGCAGGACTAAGAAAAATAAATAGGAATAATTTGAAGTCCAAAGCTTTCATGGCGGGCATCCACAGTTTTTTGTGGGTTTTTCGGGCTATGTGGCCATGTTCTAGAAGAGTTTCTTCTTGACGTTTCACCAGTGTTCTCTGAAAATGCCAGCCACAGATGCTGGTGAAACGCCAGGAAGAAACTCTTCTAGAACATGGCCACATAGCCTGAAAAACCCACAAATAGGAATAAAATTATGTCTTAGAAGGCCTTTGTCTTGCCACCAAAAGAACAGCAATGTGAACTGGTTTATCCTGAAAGAAACATAAGGAATGAAGGAGAGATTAGGTTGGTGTCTGCATGGGCCAGAATCCTGGCCCCGAGAATTGCCTGACCTCCCCACCCCCCATTACTTGGGGCCCTCCATTGCAACACCGGAATGCTGTGCATCCCGATGTGCTGTCTGGTGGGGTCACCTCTGCTGTACCTTGTCACTTGGTCTGAGATCAGAACAAGGTGCCCAGCGCCAATCACATAGCTGGGCACCTTGTACTGACCTCAGTGACAAGGCACACTGGCAGCTGTGCAGGGTGGCATAGCAGAACATGAGTGCGAACAGTCACCACAACAGAGGGCTCCGGATCTTCTGGGAAGATCTGTAGCAAATAGTAAGATTTCTTACTCTTTTTTAAAATTGGGCGTACTCCAGGTTTGGTGCTGAATGTAGTGGACATCCTTTGGACTGTTTGCACCAGACTCAGGGACTGGGTCCTGCGTTGTTCAGACTCCCTGCCAAGAAGACAGGGAGAAGCCATTTTATTTGGCCCATACAGGCAGTTTCTGAGAGGGAGGGAGGGAGGGAGGGAAATCTCCCTCTCTTCTATGTTGCATAGGTACACTTTTCTCCTCAAACAACTTATACAATCTGTAACCTATGCCAAGCACCCTGCTGCTGTGTATCATTCTTTGAAGCCAAACACTAGGCTGTACCATAGCATTTTGCAACCCTCTCCATTCCACCACCATACTGGTAACAAAATTGCACTTCAATGCAATATCTGAGGATGACAGGCTATCTTAGGGGTGCAGGACAGGCCATGTAGCGCACACAGATCTCTCCTCTAGCATTTGGCCACCACTCTCAGCCTTGGCAGCTACCTCACTCTGCCTAATGATAGGGCCAGCCTGTACCAACTAGAACTTTTGCCAAGGGAATTGTGCTGGTTGTTACTATCTTTAAAAATAGTAAAGAAAAATCTGGTGTGGTAGGTATATTTAATAATGAGCTATCAGCACTTAGTGGCCACTTGCTAGTTCCAGTTACAGTAGATCCATTTACTCAATGGAGCTTCCATAAATTTTGATTTACTAAATTTCCATTGAGACAAAAGATCTACTGTAACTGAGATTAACAAATGGATTTAGTCATAGTGATGCATAGAGTAGAAAAACAAAACAGACAGGTTCCTGCCCAAAGAATTTACAATCTACATGTTAGAAAGGGAGAGAGGGAGGGAGGGAGGGAAAGTGAAAGAGAAAAGGATAGCAAGAGACAAAAATATGGACAACTGCTTACATTTGGACTGAGTTTTCTGAGGGGGAGTTCCAGGCATTGAGGATGAGGGGGATAAACTGAAAGGTAAGGGTTACAATTTGAAGCATGGAAACCTGAGTTGAAAATCCCTGCTCTGCCATGATGAAACTTGTTTATTAGCCATGGATAAGTCACAGTCCCTTAGCTTAACCTACCCCACAGGGTTACAGTGAGAATTACATGAGAACCTCTTGTTCATCATCCTGAGCCACCTGGATAAAATCTGATACATATCTGTTAATGTGAAAATTATCCCAAACCCTGCCACACCTCTTGTTTTGCTCTCCCTGCCCCAAGTTTCCTATTCAATCATGTACTATAATTCCTCTCATCTGACCACTATCCAAAGTTACTTGCTCTCTTTGGGTTTCCTTTTTGTAAGATCCTGACTTTGTCACTCCTCCCACCAGGTATTACTACAAGCGGGAAATCTTAGAACGAGTGGATGGCCGGCGGCTTGTGTACAAGTTTGGGAAGAACTCCAGTGGGTGGAAAGAGGAAGAGGTGCAAGACAGAAGCTAGGGAGCTTTGGGAGCTACACATGGACTTGGAATTAGCCCACTCTTGCTCAGAGGACCACCTTTGAGCTCAATGCACTGACTGTGGGCTCTGAGCCCTTTAAGCTGCTGTCTCAAGCAGCGTGTGTTTAGACTCAAGCCCTTCCATTGGGCAAGACTTGTGTCCTGGCTCTCCCAGCTTGGGAGTTCAGGTAATTACAGCTGATATTTTGGCTCAAGTAGGTTATTGTGAACCATTATTACATTGTTGTGATTGGACTCTGGCTGCTTCAACACTCACTAGGATTACAATGCCTTTGGCTGTTTGAGATCCTGCACAGAGTTCATCGAGGCAGAAGGAACAGGCCGTTCTTGGCGAGGGCTTTGTCCCAGAGGGCCATTTCACAGGACATTAAATGGTCCACTGATTCTCAAAGCCCTCTCTGCACTGGGAACTCAGATTGGTCACCGTGTCTAGAGAATATGGGAATGCTGATAATCTTGATACCCACTCCAGAGCATGGGCTGGACATACAGCAGCAGACTGGTTAATGCTCCCATTTTAAAAGTGGCAAACATTAGTTTGCATAAGGCTGAGATCTTAGGTCTCAGATTGTCCTGAAGGGAAAAACCTGGGAGCTTTCTGCTTGGCTTTTTCCCAACTATTTGCCAACTATTTGTGGAAAAATTCACTCTACAAAAGTACAGCAACCTTCCCTAGGAATAGTGTCTTCTGACTCTTAATTTATGTGAAATATGTAAACATGTTTATATAATGTACATAGATATCTATTTTTTTCATACCTAAGGATGTGTGATTGTGTCAGGAAGCACTGGGCATTTTCAAAAACTGATGATTACTGTGTTTTTTGCTAATATTCAGCTGGGCTGAAGGAAAAAAAAGGAGATCTTTATTTTGAAATCGGAAGACTATTTGTTCGATGTTGTATTTCTGCTCGTTGGTGACTCCAGGGGAGCCCTGCACCTGCATGACATACAGGTCTCCTGCTTTTTAATAATAATTAACCAATAAATCATTGTTTTGTTGGTTTTTAAATCTGTGTGCTGTGTGTCAATAAAGATTCACTGGCAGGGGATAAAAGCATAGAATGGCTCTTCATTGGGGTGGAAAGGAATTGGAGTACATGCCAGAGAAAAGAAAGATAAATCTCACACATCAACATACAAAAAGATTGTATGTACAGTGCTGTGTAAATTTACAGCGCTTTATAAATAAAGGTTAATAATAATAATAATAATAATAATAATAATAATAATAATAATATCGAAACAATGGATATTACATAAATTGCTTCCAACTTATGGCAACTCTATCCACAGGGTTGCCATGGGTTGAAATAGACTTGAGGGCAGTTTACAACATAAATGGTGACCCTAAAGCAAAACCTATCATGGGGTTTTCTTGGCAAGTTTTTTTTTTTCCAGAATGGGTTTGCCACTCCCATCCTCTGAGGCTTGTCCAAGGTTACCAAGTGGGTTTACAGGTCCAGCAGGGAGTCGAACCCTGGTCACCAGAGTTGCAGTCTAATGCTCAAACCACTACACCACACTGGCTCCTCCTACAGATTCATGTCTCCCAACCAAGTGTGTGCCACATGGGTTGATTACAGCTCTCATCATCCACAGCAGCGATAGCCATGCTGGCTGGAAATGGTGAGTATTAGAGAAACAGGACCATAAGTAATAAAAGAAATGCAATAATAAGATATTCAAAAGAGAATTCAACATGGACTTCTCACAGAATCATAGAGCTGGAAGAGACCCCAAGAGCCATCCAATGCAACCCCCCTGCCATGTAGGAATACACAACCAAAGCAATCCCAACAGATGGCCATCCAGCCTCTGTTAAAAAACCTCCAAAGAAGGAGACTCAAGCATTCTCCCAGGCAGCACATTCTACTATAAAACAGCTCTTACCATCAGGAAGTTCTTCCTAATGTTTAGGTGGAATCTCTTTTCATGTAGCATGAATCCATTGCTCCCATATCCTAGTCTCTGGAGCAGCAGAAAACAAACTTGCTTGTCAACATCCTTCTTGAACTGTGGTGCCCAGAACTGAACACAATGTTCCAGGTCAAGTCTAACCAAAGCAGAATTGAATGGTACTATTACTTCCCTCAATCTAGGTACAGTACTATACTTCTATTTTGATCTATACAGTACAAATAAAATCTATTATTATTATTATTATTATTATTATTGACGTAGCCTAGAATTGCATTGGCTTTCTTAGCTGCCACACCACATTGCTGACTTATGTTCAGCTTGTGGTCCATAGACTCCTAGATCCTTTTTGTGTGCACTATGATCAAGCCAGGTGTCACCCATCCTATATCTGTGCAATTCATTTTTACTGCCCAAATATAGTATCCTACATTACCCCCTGTTTAAATTCATTTTGTTCGTTTTGGTCCAACTTTCTAGTGTGTTAAGGTCATTTTCAATTCTGATCCTGTCCTCTGGAGTATTAGCAACTCCTTAGATGCATCTGAGGAAGTAGGCTCAAGTCTACAAAAGCTCATGCTACCAACTTCTTTCAAAGGTGCTACCAGATCCCTTCACATACTTATTTACATTGTAAGCAACTGTCAAATTAACAATTGTAAACCACTTATGTAAAGCACCAAGTACACTGATAGCTAAATGAATGGTCATCATCACCATCATCATCACAACAAAGCCAAAAGCTCTTTCTAGTCTTTCTTTCCACAATGGGCAGAAGTGACCCTGCAGGAATCTATAAATTCTCTGTGGATCAAAATAACATACTCTGGCAGGTAGGCATTCAGCCCATCAAGTTTGAGGTACTGGCCTGATTTTCTTTGGGCCTTGGAACTTTGTTCTCTCCTCCTACCCAAGTTTCCAACGCTTCTACTCCCATGGAACACATTTGCACAATCTGATCACACAAACTTTGCAACAATACTAAGTGTCTGGTGTAGATGCCTCCTGATCAAAAGTTTGGAAAAGTTTTCTTACTTTCCCCCCCTTTTCTTCCCCCTTTCTTTTCTTTTCTTTCTTTTTTTTTTGGGGGGGGGACTAAAAGCCCCAAACACCCACCCACTCAATCAACATGGACAGTCACTAGAAATTCTGGAAACTGTAGTCCAAAAATGTAACTTTTCCAAGCTTTGACCAGAGCTCCCCCATGTCAAAGTAAACTCTGGCTTCTCATTGATTGACTTGCTTTTTAGACCTTATATGGATGTTATGTACATCAGACCTAAACTTCTTTCTTGACAATGGGAAACATTTTGAATCACAACCTCACAGAAACACACAGAAACCTCACTGCTGGTATTGCTAATCATTCAGAAACTATCCATCTGACTCACAGGAGTGTCACTGATGAATCTGAATGCTCATCAACCCACAAAATATGTATGGTCTTTGTTTTTCTGGAACCCAGCTTTGTAGAATGGTACACATTTCAAAGTAATATCAGATCAATTTTATTCACGCTGGAGCTGGGGGTGGGGCCAGGAAGGAACTAGAAATACAGTAATATAAAGAGTGGAAGGAACAAATATTACCACCTTATTATGCATATGGGCCTTGTAGCATCTTTGAGATTCACTGAGAGAAAGAAGTTGCAGCATTAACTTTCATACACTGAGGGGCAAAAACAAACTGTCACACCGGTGATGTAAGTGATGCACAGCAACATCTGTACACTGCATGTCCCTTATGTCATCATGGCGGCGCCCATGTGGACGGGACGCTACCATGATTCTGGAATCATGGTGGCATCCCATCCACATGGGAACCCCCATGATGACGTAAGGGAGATGCAGCGTACAGATGTTGATGAGCATTCAGATTCATCAGGTGACAGACTAGGGTTCCAGAGCATAGGATTGCTGCACGCTCCAGAACCCTAGTATCGGTGGCGGCACTCCACTTTGGGCCCGTCTGTCCCGGACCTTAGACAACTTCCTCAGATGCATAGAGACTAATTCTCAAAGGTGCTACAAGATCCCTTTGCATAACAATATTCCAGACTAACACAGCTATGTCCCTTAGTACCACCCCATGAATAATTTCCCTTGTTTTAGCAAGCCCTAAATTCAAAAGGCTAAAGCTTTTACTATAATTTAAAAGATGGCAGCGAGGGGGGGGGGTCAAACACATACACACTGCAAGAGTCCAAGGCAATAGTGGCCAAGATCTTGTCTGAGGAGATATATCTTAAAGCTCCACACAGGTGGAACTATGGCTGCTTCCACACTGCAGAAATAATCCAGTTTGTTGTCATTTTAACTACTATGGCTCAGTGCTATGGAATTCTGGGATCTGAAGTCTTGTGAGACAGTTCACTTTCTCTGTTAGAGAGCTCCGGTGCCACACCAAACTACAATTACCAGAATTCCATATCATTGAGCCATGGCAGTTAAAGTGGAGTCAAATTGGATTATTTCTGCAGTGTGGACTAGTTGTATCATATGTCTGGGAGCTGCCTTGGGTCTCACTTTGGGAGAAAGATGGCATATAAATGATAGATAGATAGATAGAGTCTTCCTTCTCACCCCCTCCAGGATTCACCTTTCATTTACTACAGCCTCAATGCTATAGCCATTTAGTTGCTGATGGAGAGCAGAGTGCAAGGGTAAGCCCCTATATCCAGATGCAAAACAATGACATCATCCACCCACACCTCTGGAAGTCCAAGCAGATGATGTCGTTGTTGTGCATTAGCTTCAGGGACATAATGAGATGCTTCTCTGACTCCTCCTATCCCATTCCCCTGCTTTCCACTGGAGTGGGGGCTGCAACAGCTATAAGATGAGTCCTGGGGTGAATCTTGGTAATTTCATGAGGTTGGTAAAGAACTCCAACCTCCACAAAGACCAAACAAAGGCTTGCAATGACCAACTTATGCCATTTTAACTCACTAACAGGATGCTAGCCTAAGTTTCAATTGTCAAGGAAAAAAGCAACATGGGATATACAGTAATGAAATAAAACATGTATGTGAGAGTCAGGGTGACTCAGCAGAAGCCAATTGGGAACCACACAGGTGTAAATGGTAATACAATTAACAAGTCCTGAATGCCAAGGACAGAGATGCAAGTAGATAATTGGACACACCTGACAATTGTTAAGTGGTCAAGGCTGAGATGATGAAATCATTAATTGTAGGATGAATCAAGAGAACCAATGAGAATGGTGTACACGCCTACTGGGTGGAAACAGACAACAGTGGGTGGTACCATGCATTGACTATAATAATGACTATAGATCCCAATGTATTTTGTGGGTAGTAGTAGTGGGTTGTAGAGTGAGTAGTAGTGAGGAGTATTGGATAGTTTTGGAGCTGTATATATTAGAATAAAGTAGATCTTTTATATAAGACTACTGAGTTGTCTGGTGTCTTGGGTGAAGCTACAAGAACCAGCGGCATCCTGAAGAAGAAGGGTGAAGACTTCTGTGGAAGCAAGAGTGAGAAGGCTTGGAGAATTTGTCAGGGTCTTCAGCCTATTCTCTGTAACTCTGCTAAGCTATAACCACTGGCCAAAACTGGTCAGCGCGGTGCACAACCAGGTGGTGAGTTCAAGCCAGAGGTGAAGAGCTACAACTGACATCAAACTCCCTAAAAGTTAACATTTAAAGAAATGAAAGTTATCATCAGAATTGTGAAAACTACAAGAAACTAGAGAGAGTGTCAGTATCAAGCAAGTCCTTAACAAAATTACATCAGCAAGACAAATGTCAACACCCAGCATAAACATTTAAATCCAGTACCTTGGTAAATGTTTCCATTTATCACTATAGCAGCTGTAAATAGACACCAATGTAATTTTAAACATGTTTTCATTCACTGTTTAGCTGTGGCTGATGGGGGATTAAAGACCTGGTCAGCAACTAGCTTTATTGGAGAAATGGTTTTAAAGATGCATGGGCTAAAACCCCAGTCACTCCCCTACACATGAGATTGTAATCTCTTGCCATCTCTACAGGCACAATTCCTTCAAAAACTCTAATACAAATCTGGGTTGACAATAGTGGAATTCAGACACCATTCCTCAAAATATATTTACCTATTTATTTCTGGGACTTTTAAACAGCCCACTTAACTAGACTTCATATTATATAATAATTATCATAGAGTCCAACAGTCAATACATTAAAAAATAACCAGGTTGGGCACAAAGGTCTCCTGTTGCTGACCTCTGTTAGGGTACAAGTCTGGAAAATGTCAGTGCAATACATCAGGACTCTGGGATACCAGAGTTCAAATCCCTGCTCACTGGGTGACCTCAGGCATGTATACTCTCACACGCTTAGAGGAATGCCGTTACAAGCTTTGGTTGAATAAATATTGCCAAGGAAACCCTATGACAGAGTCATCAAAAGTCAGAGTCAGTTTAAGGGCACAAAACATGAAGACTGTGCTTGTCATAGTCTTAGAAGCGCCAACCACATGAAAACTTGTTTTCCAGATGATTGTCACATACAGTATTTTGAATTCCATTATATAACTCCAAAATGGAGTACAAGGTCTATGCTCTGACATATAATTTTATCCTCAAAGCAGCAGTAAAAAATAAGAAAACGTGTGATAAAAAGTTACAAGCTCAGAATCATATCTGCTATATCATATTGTGTCATGTTATGTCATGCTTCATGCTTGGACAAGGGTTTTACTCCATCTATCCTCATTCTTTGTTCATACAGTAAACAACACTGTCTCTTGCACTGTGCCACTTATATTAATCCGAGAAACAAGTCACAGATGTGCTGGGAAGAGGCAGTGGATGCAAGCCAGAGGCAACAGAGAAAAAGATTTGTAAAATATTGCATTTTTTTGTTACAAGAAAATCATGAAGTAACAATCAATTAATAAATTTTTCCCCAGTATTTATAGATTTTCAGCACAAGTGAGCATTTCCCCTCAAAATGTCTTAGAAAGCACAACATTGTTGGTATCCATTATGGGTGAATTTCAAGCCCCAAACTTGATTTGCAAAAGGAAGGTTAGAGAGTTAATCTTAAAAGCCTTCTTAAAGAGTCATGTTTTACAGAGGATATTCTCATATTTGAAGGGACCCTCTGCCTGAAGTGCTCTCTGAAAGAGTAGGTGGCAGACATATATAGAGCAGGTAGCAATCAGGTGGGGAGCACATGATGTATGGCACACGTCTGAGAAGAAAAATACCAGGTGAAGACTAGTCTTAATCATGCATAGCCAGTAAGCAAAAGTTACTGGTTGTTCTCATATATGGCCCTATATGGCTTGGGTCCGAGTTACTTGAGGGAACGCCTCTCCCCATATAGTCCACCCCGCACTCTCAGAACATCAGGAAAAATTTTATTAGTACATCCTGAGGTGAGACTAGTAGCAACTCACCAGAGATCATTTTCATCGGCTGCACCAATGTACTGGAATAAACTTCCAGAAGAGCTTCGTATGACCTCTACATTGGATGTCTTCAAAAAGGCTTTAAAGACCCACCTCTTCCGATTAGCATTTCCTTCGGACTCCTTATAGAAACTGTTTCCCCTGATGGCTAATTGCAATTGATAGATTCCATGTTTATTTTACTTGATGTTCGGTTTTTATTGGTTTTTATTGATAGATATATTGTGATGTCTGCTTTTTATGATGTGAAATTTTTAAATGATTCTGTGAACCGCTTTGATCATCTCGGAAGAGCAGTATATAAATAAAGCATATTATTATTATTATTATTATTATTATTATTATTATTATTCAGTGAGACCGTTTTGCTTTGGGTTCCAATCCAAACTTTAAATGAACTATTCAATATGTTGAAACCTATTCCCAAAATAGACTCACTTTAGCTCCTCTAAAGTCTTGACCCAAACCTAGAATGAATTCACCACTTCACTGACAGCAAGCATCTGTGTCATGGCAAGAAATTTTAAAAAGCAGGAGAATGATCTGAACATCAAAATTCAATTTTTAATATAAATGTTATTTAAAGTTCTCTAAATCTACAGGAAGGCCACAAACTAGATGGATGGACTCTATTAAGGAAGTCATGGGTATGGGATTGCGGGAATTAAGCAGAGCACTGGAGGACAAAGGATCTTGGAGATATTTCATCCATAGGGTCCACATGAGTCAAGATCAACTAAAGGGCAGTTAACAACAAAGATCTATAAAAAGAGAACAACTACAGTATCTATTATATAAAAAAGAAAACAGAAAAAAGAGGGGAAAACACAAATATAGAAAAGAAAATAAACTAGGTAACTTGGAAAGATAAAAGTGACTTCCATTTTTTTCTTCAGGGGTTATTAAACTATATTAAACTATAAGATCCATCAATACCTCTCTCGTACAAGAAAAAACATCAGTCTCATTTCTATATGTTAAAATATTATTCCTCCAAGTTAAATCTTTTACAGTCAAAAATATCATTCTTAATGGAAAGTCAATCAGCTATTATTATATATTTATTACCAAGTATTAGTAATCTTTATCACCTATCACTATTAGTCTTCCTTTCAACTAAACCAAATACATCTATATAACTGGCCTCTCAAATGCAAATACTTCTATTAAGCTCATCAAGTTACTGCCTCTCAATTTTTCCTTTTACCACCTGTCCAACATAACATCATAAGCTGTGTCTCCCAACCAATCCCAAAGAAAAAAAATTGCATAAATTCCTCTATTTTTAATATAAATATCTACCTCATGTATAAGTTATTTTCTATCACTTTCCTTAATTACTTCATTTTGCACACCTACTCAAATTAATATCCCTTCTAGGCATTTAGACCCTCAAACTCCATATAAATCAAGCTTGATAAACTTTGTAAATACCTGAATTTAACCTTCAGCATTTTGCTAACCTCTTAAATTGAACAGAGTGGGCACTTTTTATTCAATTACACAGTACCCAGGAAGAAACATTTATCCAACAAAAGCATTCTTCACCTGATCATTTTGTTGTTGTTTTTCAGTTAGAAATCTCTTCCAGACACAACAGCTTCGTTTTCTCAAAACAACCAGTATAAGTAATTTAATCCATTTTTACTTTCATGGTATTTACATAAAACATCAATATTCCAATTTTAGTTTTTTAATATATATATTTATTAAGATTTTATTCAATATATTCAATTTTAGGAGTTTACATCATAATTCCATGTTATGTCTGTTTCCTTTTACTCACAAATTTATTAAACTTTCTGACTTCAGTCTGCAGTATTAAAATCTTCTTAGCAATAATCGTCAAGATCTCATCCAATAATACGAAAGGTAGAGCACTCATCCAGGTGTTGATGACAACCACTGGATACAAGTTTTATTTTCATCCCATAAAATCCATTATTATGACAAAGATAGTTAATGAAAGAATGGATAGTTGTCAATTTACTATCCATAAAGGCTTGTGTGTAGTGGGATAAGCTGATGAAATTTGTCCTGCAGTACCCTGCGCACACCTGCACTTTGATCACAGTCAATTCCTACAGTCCCAGCAAGCTTGGTGAGGTTTTTGGTTCTTTGAGGGCAATCTTCTTGTTCTCCCTCTTGTCCAGGAAAGTAAGGCCCTGTACAGATCTGCCTGAAAAGTCAGCCTGGGGGTGGAGTGTCATGTCCAGATTATGCATACCCTGACTCCACCTCCAGGGTGCCATGATGCCGCATACCATTCCACATGGTGCATGGCATCATGA
The DNA here is from genome assembly GCF_019175285.1 of Sceloporus undulatus. Classification (NCBI taxonomy): domain Eukaryota; kingdom Metazoa; phylum Chordata; class Lepidosauria; order Squamata; family Phrynosomatidae; genus Sceloporus; species Sceloporus undulatus. The sequence continues at coordinate 45,860,061 of NC_056525.1, read as the reverse complement.
CGCTCCTCCAGCACTGCATCCAAAGGAGCACCATATAGCCGCTCCATTGCGGTTGTGCAGCCCTTTTGAGGGCGGAAAAACAAGCCTCTCAAAAGGCTGGATTGGGGCTGTGGTGTGAGGTTGTCAAGGCCTCAATCAGGCTAGGAAAGTGGCAGTGCCCTGCTGCCTCTTTGGGGCGGTCTGTCAAGCCCCTGAATCACCAGTTGGAACTTGCCTCCAGACCAATAATAGTGCTGCTGCTGTGCTTTCTGTCATGGATACCTGTAAAAGAGATGTCAATCAGCCATTTTCATATTTGTAAGTCCTTGCATATCAAAATTCTACATGTTTGGGTTTCACTGGAGAAATTAATTGGAAGACATTGGTTGGCATACTCTTTGGGTCTTACAGCCTTTTAAATGGCCTATATGTATGCAAAACTGAGCTGAGTAGTTTTGCAACCTCCATATTCAGGTAGTGTCTGTATGTTACCTTCACAGTTAACTAACAGGGTGTAATTGTGTTTCTGCAATATAGCTACAGATTTGTAAATGGCCTAACATGTGCACAAAATTTAATTGAGTAGTTTTGCAACTTCCATATTCAAGCAGTGTCTGTATGTGCATCTTCATAATTAACTAATAGGGTTTTGTTGTGTTCCTGCTATATAGCTACAGATTTGTAAAGTTATAAAATGTAAACTGTGATGTACAACCTTGACCATTATTATAAAAAGCTGGACATCTACACTAAATGAACAAACAAACAAACAAACAAAAAACACTTCTGTCTCCAACCTCCCCCCCTCCCAGTCTGGTTTAGATAAAGAGCTCTAAGAAGGGAGGCAAGTAGAGGTTTTCATGAATTAGCAGCTGTACAGCAGACTGAGCAGGCAAACAGATAATCTAGTCTTAGTCTCCTCTCCCTCATAGTGAGATTTGCTATTATTTCAATTGAGATTATAGTAATTTCTTAAAGTACATCTATAAATGAGCAAATACAAATGTTATGCAAATCTGAGACATCTCTTTTAATTGTGCTTTTCCTCATGTTGGAAGGGGGTGTTGAAGTTGGACACCCTCCTTTAAACTGCATGCAAAGGAAGAAAAAAATCCCTATTAATAAATGGTACTGGCATTTTGAATCTTGTACAGTACTGAAAAGCAGATATTGGACCCAACTTTGGTATGGACTGGCTCAAAACAAAGTCAGCAACCCACCCCTCCAGTGCTGATAAACTCAGCTCATGCATTCATGTAATAATGACTTTATGTAATGTGATATCACGTATTTATTTATGTTATCTTTTAATGGTTTTCTATAGCCCTCTGAAAAGGTCTTAAGAACTCTCACAGGCCAAAATGGATCAGGTTTCTTTACTAATGAAACAACAATTTTTAAAAGCAATTTGAGACATGTCTCTCCAGGTTTTTCTGTGGATTCTATTGCATGCTTCTCAGTTTCTGCTTCTTTTGACAACCACAGCTCACCATATCGATTCCCAGCTCAGCCATGAAACCCACTGGGTAATCTTGGGCAAGTCACATCCTCAGCCTCAGGGAAGGCAATAGAAAACCTCCTCTGAACAAGAAAACCAAGAAAACCCTATGAAAGTATGTCATAGGATCACCATAAGTTGGAAATGACTGAAAGCCATACAACAACAACAATACTCACCATATAAAATGATGGTCTGAATATACTGGCTTTATTTTGTCAATACGTTCATGCAGAGAGCAACAGTACCTCCCTACTGCCAAATCAGACCCAATTTTTAATGAGCCAGTGATACAAACTGGGGACCAGTGTTTGTGGTTAACAGTAGCTATCCTAACCCTGGAAGAACACTCGGGATTAAAGAACTGAGTGGGATGGAGGGGATAGTATGAATGTTAGAAATTTAGGGGCTATACAAACCACGCCTTTTAGCACCAGATCGGGGATGCAGCAATCACACGCCATGGCCCCAATCTTGCCTTTCTGCGGTGCAAAAAGGAGCTGCAAAAAGCATCTAGATGCAGCACCAGAGGAGTGCTGTGACACTGTGCTCTGTGTGGTGCAGTGTGCAGCATCACACCAACCTGGGGGCAGAGTCAGGGCGTGCGTCATATGGACACCACACCCTGACTCTTAATGGCTGGTCTGTACAGCCCCTTATTGTCATATGCTTCATTGTTCATGTGGTCTTAATTCATTTAATTTTTGTTCAGATCTTATGCTTCTACTCTAGGAGAGGCAATTCTGTTAGAAAGTATACAGTGGGTCCCTTTTATTCGCTAGAGTTTGGGTATAGAACACACATGTGGATATCAAAATCCGTGGATGCTCAAGTCCCAGCAAATACAATGGCATAGTAAAATAGTGTTCCTTATGTAAAATGGCAATATCAAGATTTGCTTTTTGAAATTTATATATTTTTAAAATATTTTGAAGCCATGGTTGGTTGAATCAATGAATAAAGAGCCCACGATAAGGAGAGCTGATTGTATATTTAATGATACAAGCTCCACATTGCTTCTGTTTTTTCATTTCATAGACTCATAGAATGATAGAGATGGAAGAGACCACAAAGGCCATCTAGTCCAACCCCCTGCCATACAGGAATTCTCAGTCAAAGCATTCCCAACAGATGGCCATTCAGCCTCTGTTTAAAGGCTTCCAAGACTTCACTACATTCCGAGGGAGAGTGTTCCACTGTCAAACAACCCTTACTGTCAGGAAGTTCCTCCTAATGTTTAGGTGGAATCTCTTTTCCTGTAGCTTGCATTCAGGTCCTGTTCTCTGGAGCAGCAGAAAACAAGCTTGCTCCCTCCTCAATATGACAACCCTTCAAATATTTAAACATGGCTATCATATCACCTCTTAACCTTCTCTTCCCCAGACTAAACATACCCAGCTCCCTTAATTGTCCCTTATAGGGCATGGTTTCCAGATCCTTCACCTTTTTAGTCACCCTCCTTTGGACACACTCGTTTCTCAACATCCTTTTTGAATTGTGGTGCTCTGTATACTCTATATACTCTGTATGTGAAAAACTGGGTATTCAGCAAAGACCACTGAGCATTTTTTTTTATCATTGAAAAGTTATGGTACCATGACAGGATTTGGTATGCTTCCTCAGCCCTATGGACTTCACCACTCAGAGCATCTACACAATGTTCAAGAGAGGACTGAATTAGGATGTGACATATAGTCTTTCTCACAATATTTAAGTACCTATCAAATCACTTCATTTACAATTTTTCTTTTTCTTTTCTTTTTTTCAGGGGGGGGGCATTCTCAGGTTGCTGTTTCCGTGACCAAACTCTTAGCATACCAGTCCACACCATCACATCTAGAGGTGTAAAGAAGTGAGAGTTCAGGTAACCAGAGAAGGCTTTTTGGGGGGGGGGGGGGGGTAGTTCAAGTTGGAGAGGAAGCAGCAAAACAGCCAAAACAGCTGAAGATATATTTTTGGCCCACAAATGTAGAAAATCAGAATTAGGGAGGTCAGTGGGGACAAGAGTCTGAGACACCCCTCTCTCAGACTGCCTGTAACCCTCAGGCTATACAATTGTTTTACTGCTTTACAATGTGGAGCTGGATTGTTTACAGTTTGCAAGCAACTAAAAGAAAGTTACTTGTACAGATGTCTTTAGAAGCAAAACCAGTTTAGGATTACATATAGACTTAGAATCAATGTATGTCAATGACTGCCTCCTCCCCTGTGTTTCATCATGGCTGATTGACTAGCATTATACCAGTTGTGAGCCAATCTGGACAGTGAATAAACATGTTTTTTTTGTTCATTGTGTACCTTCGAGTCATTTCCAGTTTATGGTAACCCTAGGGCAAATTTATCAAGGGGCCTTCATGGCAAGATTTCTTCAGAGGGGGTGTGCCACTGCCATCCTTGGAGGCTGAGAAAGTGTGAGTTGCCCAAGATCACCCAGTGGTTTTCCTTGGCTGAGTGGGGATTTGAACGCTGGTTTCCCAGAGTCCTAGTCCAGCACTCATACAACTACATCCCACTGGCTCTCAAAGATATGAAAGGATGGCATAATGGATGAATGTCCCAAAGGTGTTGAAAAGCAGCCAAAGTTCAAGCATGAACATTGGGTCCAGAATCTCCCTTTTATGGCCATAAAAGCTCCATTCTGTGTAGCATTAGGCTTATGGAAGTGCAGATGACAGGGAGAAAGAGACATAGTTGCTGCATGAAGTAACAAAGCTCAGCCGGGAACAGGTTGGCACGGAGGGGGAGGAGAGAAGGGCACTGCTGGGGTTGGGGTGGGTGAGGTATTTATTTTCAGTCAATACTTAAGACAGTAGATTGGCAGGGAGGCAATAGCTGCTTGTCACGCATCCTGCAGTCTGGCAAGCTTGTCCTGTTTGCTAAGGCTTCGCTGTGGTGGATCTTATTACCCAACAGGGCCGGGAGAATGTTTAACCAAGCTGGGTAGCCAAGCAATTTTTTTTTTACAACTGTGCCAGCCATGACTTTAAGTAGCAACCAGGTCTTTTTTCAGAGCAATAAGAGAACCAGCCACTGAGAACAAAGGCTTTAGAAAGGAAAGATCAAGTGCATCATTTTTACATCTTGGCAATGGTGGGAACTGGGGTGGGCAAGAGCAGTGCTTGGGAGGGGGAGTGTGTGTTTGGATGACACCTCCTAGAATCCCCCAGCCAGAATGGCTGGCTGGCTGCAGAAACTCCAGGACTGTTTTTATAGATGGTAGGATCAATAATTGTAGGCAAGTTATCAGTTTTATCTCCTTCGGGTACTTGTAGTGGAAGAGCAAAGAATTTTTCCCACCCATTTTCTTTCAAACATCTTTCAATATGAAGACTCACAAACAGAATGTGTGTTTTTCCATGAGTCCAGTGTAGCTTACTCTCAAGTAAGTGTGCACAAGATAGACTGCAGCCTTTATTATTCTTGGAAGGATCTTGTAGCACCTTTGAGACTAAATGAAAGACAGAAATTGGCAGCATGAGCTTTCATTAGTCTCAAAGGTGCTACAAAATCTCTCTACATACAGTACTGATTCTACAGACCAACAGGCTATATCTTTGAATTCTATTCCTGGAAGAGTTCAACAACACTTCTAATTGATAATTTCTGAGGAAGCCCAACTACACAGAAGACTTGGTGATTAAATTTTACCTGATTATTGGAGGAGGAGCTCACCCCAACCTAGTCTTGGGGGACGTAAGCCCACCTTCCATTATAGGGTCCATGGCTGGCTGGAGATTCCTGAGTGCTAGTATCCCCAACATATTTTCCTCTGAAGCTCTACCCAGATCAATGAAAGGAACAACTACACACAACTTAGGGCTTTTTCATACAACACAATTATAGTACTATAATTCCACTTTAATTGCCATGGTTCCACCTGTGTGATTCTGGGATTTGCAGTTTTGAGAGGAGTATTTATAATTCCCAGCCTGAAAGTTCTATTGCCAAAGCAAACTACAAACCCCAGGACACCACAGGATGCAGACATGGCAGCTAGAGTGAAAGCATAGTGTGATAGTGTTCTAAGTCATTTCCAATGAAACAGATTTTCTTATTGTGCCCTGTGAGTCGGAGTTGGCTCGGTACTATTTTCCTATTAAGAAATCCTAGATAGTCAATGCTCCTGGAAAAGCAGTGCCAGCAATTCCTGGAAAGAATTCCTCCAGGGGCTGGGAGAGGTAGAGGTTGTTCAGGAAAGGTGTGGCTGCCTCTGCTAGAAAATTCCAGCTTCTGGCTGATGTGCGAGCCCTGCTTATATACTTCATTGATCTTCTTCTTCTCTGGTTTGTGATCTGGTTCTTCCATTGCAAAAACAATCCTTCTACCTCCAGGCCAGCATGGCCTATAGCTGTGTTCCCAAACAATGTGCAGGGCATGCTGGTGTACAAGAGCAAGGGTTGAAAGCTTCACTGGAGAGAGCAAGGCACTATTTCTGGTGCCGTGAGATTTCAGGCCTGAGCATAGAGCTTATTTCCCAGAGCTCAGAGTTTGGGAAAATTACTTTTCAGAATCTAGCTACCAGTATGGGCAATTTTCAAATTGGGGAATCCTGGGAGTTGTAGTCTTCCAGGTAACTTCAAGTTCCAAGATGTTTTTTGTACATTCTTAAAGTAACTTGAATGTATGTAAATCACAGAACATACAGATGTTGTCTTATTCTGCTAGATAGACTAGTATGTCTATCCACATCTCTTGTCACTTTTGATGCAGAGTAGTGGGTTTCAGCTGAGATGAGATCTATATATATACAGTTAGCCAGGGAGCAGTCAATAAACAATCCCAGAGAGGTTTTCATCTCTCTAGGCTGCACTATTTCAAAATGCAGTCATGAAGATAACATGATAGGACTTCTCAGCTTTGCATATGCTGCCCTAAATGTTCTGGGAAAAGATTTAAGAGTAAAGTACATGTTACCAAAGTAGATGTGTTCCTCAGCATTATTTCTTTACCAGGAAATTTGGTACCAGAGGCAGAAATAATATGGAAAGGAAAGGGATGGGTTCCTAGATTACAAATAAAGGAGAGCTGTTCAACATGTTTCAACAGAGTTTTTATTGAAAATGAACAATATGTGCACATGAAATGAACCAGTCTGTGTAAAGCAAAAATATTTTGAACTGTCTCACTACCATTTGTAGGCTTTTTCCAAAATACATCCAGAGATTTATTTTATTTTATTTCATCAGCCTCCACTTTTCCTATGATTTCCATTTGGTGGCCAAACTCAAAGAACAATGTTTTGTTAAATGTTGGAAGCAGTGAGGCAGGCTTATCTATTTTCCCCTCTTCCCTGTTTTATTGCTCACGCATGCTCATTCTGATTGCTATTTGCCTTCCCTGTTTTAAGCAGGGACACACGGCTAGGATCAGCTAGATTAAAAGCTTTGTTTATTGCATTATTTACCCTTCAAGGTACAAACATACACATAGTCATTAGAACTGCTAAATTCATAAGCAGGGCTGTTCAACCGAGAATATGTTTTATTGAACACATTGAGGTTGCATGTAATGGTGATGCATTTATTTAAACATATTCTGTTTTTGTATCTTGTCATCTTCTAGTTTATTACAGGACAATAATTTACTACTATTAATTTAAATTATTGCAGATATGCAGCTGCAAACTGACACCAAAAGTCTGTATTTTTCCATCCCTTCTTCACCATCCTCCCAATACTAATGGTACTAAAAACTTCAGCTAGAGAGGCCAAGGAGGAAAATTGCAGGGAGGTTGCATGGGTATAAAATGCCTTTGTAAAAAGGAGTTTCACTGTCAAAGGCTTTATTAACAGAGGTATGCCTGTACAGGCAGGGGGATTCAGGGAGCTGTAGTTTTAAAAGAAACTTCTTTATGCTCTGCCTCAGAGATATATTTCCCTTGTACAGAGAGCACTAGTTCATTATTATGGGAGCTGCCTAAGAAAATGATTACAGCTCACTCAGAGTGTAAATGTTCCATCAACTGTAAATAGGCCATGCCCCTGGTATCGAAACTTTGGGAAACTTTGCCTACACCTTCACATGTTTTAAAAATTCCCTTTCAGAAAACAGGTTTTGCTTTCACTTGCCAATCCTGATTACCATATTTACAATTTTCCCTGAGGCAACATTAGGTGGTAAACTCAGACTCCTCAATTGCTGCAACAAATAGGATTATTACTTGTACAAGACCGGTGGACTTAGTTTTCAATATTTTTGCCTTCCAGGCATCTTCAAGGAAGTGTTATATTGTTTTCTTGATGAAAGATGCTGATGGTTAATGTACCAGGCATGTTTGTAGACTGTAAAGTCTGCCTATCTTGTTGCATTAGACCAGGGGTAGGCAACCTGCGGCCTGCAGGCTGGATGCGGCCCGGCAAGGCCTTGGGACTGGCCCCAGCCTGGTCCTGCCGCCGATTGCCGCCGGGGCCTTTGGCCTCTCACGTGCAGGGGCAAGGGGGGGCAATTGTCTATAGACGCCTCAGAAACATGCATTTATATTAACAATTTTTTTTTAAATCAGCAAAAAATTTTGCGTGTCTTCCACTTTTAAAAAAAAAGTCTCCACCATTTGAAAATGTTGTCCTACATTTGTCCCAGTTTATTTATTTATTTAAATTATTTAAAAAATATTTAATTATTTATTTTTTGGCTTCGGCCCCCTAGTTATCTGAGGGACAGCAACCCGGCCCCCGGCTCAAAAAGGTTGCCTACCCCTGCATTAGATACACCACATGATTCACTTGCTAATGTAGTCCCTTTCCTTAAGGACAATGATGAACAAAGTTCAGCTCTTGAGATGTAGGACTGCAACTCCCATGCAACATCCCACAATACCATAGTGGTAAAGAAGATGCGGTACAAATCAAGAAGTTCCTAATTCAAATTCACCTCTCTATCATGAACTCACTATCCAAAGGGATCTTGTAGCACCCTTGAGACAAGAAAGAAGCTGGTAGCAAAATTTTTCATAGACTTGAGTCTTCTTCAGATGCATTTGGATTCAAATGCATCTGAGGAAGTAGGCTCAAGTCTACAAAAGCTCATGCAATCAACTTCTAACTTTCAGTTAGTCTCAAAGGGGCTGCTGGATTCCTTTGTTTACTAATTTTCCAGATTAACATGGCTATGTCTTCAGATTATATCACCATGAACTCATTAGGCAGCCCTTAGGTCATTCACTCTCATTCCACTTCAGTCATCCCATCTACAACAAGGAGGATAATAACATGGGATTTATCTGGCAGGTTTGTTGTAAGGGTTACAGGTAGATGTTGCATATGAAGTGCTTTATAACACCAGAAAATACCAAACAAATGGTTATCATCAACACCACCACCACACATTGATATGTTCGGCTAGAGCCTTCTAGAATCTTTGGACCTCAGCTCCCAGAAGTCCATAGCCAGTCATCAAAAATTCTGGGACTTGACAGCCAAAAACATCTGGAGGGCAAGAAAATGAGAATCATTGTTCTGGATACAGTAGAAATGAGGTATCACATGAATCACAGTATGTCCTGCTACGACGCTGTCTTTCCCTAGGGGTGGGATTGCATTGTTTCTCCAGCCTCTTCCTCACTCTAGCATAGGAAAGTGCAAGCCATGGGCCAACCACACTTCTGTGCTCCCTAACAGACCCCATACAGGCTGCCAAAGACTCCCAACCTCTTCCCTCCAATGTTTAAAGTATATTGGTATGGAGGGTTTTGGCCAATTTTTGACTAAACTCTGTGCAAAATTCTCCCAAGCATATATGCACAAAAGACCCCCCACACACACTCCTCCAAGAATTCCCCCCTCCCCATACCTCCGTTTCATCTATGAGCTTCCCGAAATGTTAACTGAAAGTGACACAATGTCCGCATCTGGCATCTGGATGGAGCAGTGTTGATGGACAAATTCTGGGGTTTGTACCAGCCAACTAAGAACTAGTTAAGTTTATGGCATATGGTTGTCTCTTTCCCCACTCATTTGTTTATCTTTAATGAGACTTGTTTTTTATATAATTGTATGGAACTTGATATGAGGCTTTTGTTTTGCATTACTCTGGGGGGGGCAATTTGGTGTTGGGTTTTGGGCTGCCTTCAGTGTCTATTTGCAATGACAAGGCAAAACCTTTTACTTTCAACTCAAGATCACATTGCTTATTACAGCTTAATAGATGTGGAATGCAATAACCTTATATATGTGGCCATTAACTCCTGGTTTCACCCATATACAAACAAGTTAAAAGAAAGCAAAAAATAAATAAAAATAAAATAAAAATTCACCTTTTGTTTCTCTAACAGTCCTGAGTGCACATTAAGAGATTGCCAGTATGTGGTCTCGAAAAGGCTGCCATGGGGGCCTTTTCTCTTTGTCATTCTGTTGTGTTCTTGTTAACAGCATTGTTAGAGAAGCCTTTCACAGATTCTGCTCCCACACAACAGCAACACCCTTGCTAATTATATAGGTAACACAATAAACTAGAGGAGGTGGAAGTTGGCATGTTGCCCCTGCCAGGAACTTACATAGTATAACAATAACTTATTCGGTAATTAAACAAATTTGCAACCAATGCCTCCTCATTGGAAAGCACCATGACGACTGTCATCTGGAGAGATCAAAAGGCAAGTTGAAGGACATTACAAGGTAGGCAGGCAGACAGTGATGGCTCTGGTCAAAGAGCCAGCTAACTCCTTTATGCTTATTGCCATTTATTGCTAAGAGACAAGTCTGTACTTGCAATTGTCTCTATCTCTTTAACAGTCTCCAAAGTAAGGTACAGTTTCCCTGTCATCAAATCCTTCATATTTATTATGTTGGTTTCTCTAGTGCCTTTTGGATATGTTCATGGCTTAGAAAGTCTGGGACAACTATCCCTCTGGCTAGTGCTATAGAAATTTCTAATACATTCAACCAGATTGTTACCTAACTTCCTAACCAATCTTTTGCTATGACACACCTTTGGGGAGACTGCCAAAACCCCAGTACAAAAATCTTCATGCATATGTGCAGATCCCATAAGAAACTATGAAAACTTGTTCATGGAGAAATTACTTGTGGGTTGTGGCCTGTGGTCTTAAACTGAGAAGCACCAGTAACAATCTGTTGCTTTAAACTCTCTGGGTATGCCAGCATTTAATGACACAGAAGTTGAAAATACCATCTCATTCAACAGGTAGCCCAGGTGTTGTTCTTTGGAAACCCAAGGGCCAAACCCAGTATGGCAGTGGGTGGTGTATGTGCAGGATTGTCTCAACAACAAGAAAGGGGTGTGGCCTTTGGGATAACAAAGCAGCATGTGTGGACATCAGCAAGGAATACAGGAAGCTGCTTTACATACCAGGTCAATCTATGGGCCCAAACAGACAGGCCAAAATAAAGCTGCTTCAGGTCACTTTGGAGGTATGCATCCTAAGAGGCCGGAAGCCACACCAAAGTCCAATCCTAAGGACTGGAGGACAGCTTTGGCGCAGCTTCTGGCCTCTTAAGATGCACTTAAACAGTATACCTCCAAAGTGACCTGAAACAGCTTTATTTTGGACTGTCTGTTCAGGCCCTATGTATCTGTCTAGCCCAGCTTTGTCTTCCAATCATATTCTGAATGTTTTGCACAACAGAGCCCAGAAGCCTTTGTCATCATGACTGATGACCAATGCTTCTTGGAGTTAAAGTCCAAAACATCTGGAACACCAAAGGGTGAAAACCAACCCATTCTTCCTCATTCTCATGCTCTCCAGGTGTGTTGAACTCTAACATCTGTTGTTTTCAAACCTGTCATCCAACACATCTGGAGATTATCAGGTTGTGACAGGCAGCTACTCCCCAAGTTCTTGAAAAAGAGAGATCTTTTTCGATAAATCTTCAACCTGAAATCCTTTTAGATAAATATGTGAGGGACTGAATCTTGGTCTTTCTGCACACTGTCAGAACTGCTATGCTGTGTTTGACTCTAACATTTCCCTACCTCTGTGGATAGTGATGAATCTACTGATCTGTGTTACAAAACAGTGCATGCAGGTTTTTGCTGCAAATGGAGTTCAAAGTGCAAAATTTGTTTATATTCAATTAACACAGCAGCAGGGAGAGGAGAGGAAGAGGCAGAAACTTGCCTTTCTCAGTAAGCTCGGGCAAAAGCAAACTGCTGCAGCCTCTTCTAGCTTGTGTGTTTTCCCTAATTAATAATGTTAGCCATATTGTCCACACTGATGTTGCTTAACCACCTGTCCTGGTTTTAATTTGTGAAATGTTGGAGACTATGCAATAAAGAAATAGCATTTGTTGGCACAAATCTTATTACATCAATATAATATAAAACAGTTTCTGGTTTCCCTGACTGAAGGAATCCCTGTCCACTGACCCACACAAGCTTCCTGGCCACCATTAATAACACCACTATGAAAAGAGAGAATTTAGTGTTTTTCTTATAAAGTTTGATTTAGGTTGTTATGATATATTGTTTACTACTAACTCACTCTCTCCAGCCCACCAATGGCACCACTTTTCCATGGTGATGAGATTGCATGCTCCTGACAAACATGAGGCTATGCTGCTGGTAGGTCTCCCATGTCAGACAAGCTCTCACTGAGGATCCAGACTGAGGGCTCTTCAGACCAGCCATTAAGACTGGCCTGGGGGTGGAGTCAGGGCATCACGTCCACATGATGCACACCCCAACTCTGCCCCCCCCCAGGATGCCATGACATCTCGCGCTGCACCACATGGCGCATGACATCACGGTGCTCCACCAGCACTGCACCCTCACAACACAGCACCAAAGGAGCTTTGTATAGCAATGACGCCATGGCTATTGCGCTCTTTCTAGGGCATAAAAATGAGCCACTTTTTGCGGCTCCTTTTTGTGCCCTAGAAAGGTAGGATTGAGGCTGCAGCATGCAGTTGCTGTGGCCCCAGTCTGGCTAAAAAAGGGGCAGCTGGGGGCTGTTTGTACAGCCCCTAAATGTACCAAACAGCTACTGGGCAGCAGCAACTAGATTCATGCCAAAAGGATGTTCAGCTGTTCACATGCTCAGAGGTCAAAGGAAAGTTTGAAACTGCACGACACATATAGGAACACAGAATGTGAGAAGCGTGAATTAGGGGAGGCTAGACATAGCAAAATAAGAAATGGAACATATAAACACTGCAATACTTGAAGTGAACAAGGTAAAGTGGACAGGAATGGGACATTTACAGTCAGATAATTGCACATGTTTTTCTCAGGAAAATAAAATCCAAGAAGAAATGGGGTGGCACTGATAGTGAGGAGAGATGTAGCAAAAGCAGTCTAAGGATATGATACAAAGTCTGACTGAATAATAATAAGACCTCAGGGAAAACCATCAATATAACCAAGTTTATGCTCCATCTAAGTTGTAAATATCCAAGTTTATGGTCCAACTACAGAGGCAGAAGCATAAACTCCAACTACAGAAACAGAAACAGGCCTCCCCCAATGTAAGAACCAGGCCAGACTTTGCTATCTGCTGTTGTCCCTGAGCAAGTAGTTTTCCCAATTTCTATTTTTGGGGCATTCATTATATAACTGCAGTTGTTAGAGTGGCTTTTCAGTGATGTGTTTACTCATCCATTTGTGTGAGGGAGGTGGGGAGAGAGATTGAGATGAAGCAACACAAAATCCTTGATTGGACACACCCTTCCAGGATCAGGTTATGATACATGGTGCAGACTTGTCTGCCTTTGGGCTCTGTAAGGATCAAACTGCTTAAAGTGACCTGTAAAATTCCATTTAGCTGCCTGCAGTTATTCATGACAAAGCAGAATAAGAAAGGAATGCTTCTGGTGCTTAAGGATGTGTGCACACATTGGAGAGGGCTTTGTCATTAACTGCTGTCAAATCAACTTTGACTTAGAGTGATCCTATGAATGGGAGACCTCCAAGTCCACCTATCATCAACAGTAAGAGGAGGGGTAAATTTGGGGGGGGGGGCAACAGAACAGAAGAATTGACCTACATCTTTGCAGGACCTGGAAAGGTTGCTTTTCAGGACTACAATGTCCATAATGCCCCCTCTACCATGGCCAACAGTCATGACAGGTGGAGGGTTCTAGGCATTGCTGTGCCCCAAAATCAGTGTTTCCACTTAGCTCCTAAGGCATCTTTCCCCTATTTTATATTAAGAAGCTGATCATATAGTAGCCTTCTTTCCAGAAACTACTTTCTGCTCTCTTTAACATGGAAGAGCAACAAAATCATATTTGAATTTCTTGTGTGTGTTGCTCTGCAGATAATACAGACAGGATAAAGTTGTTAGATAGGCACGTTGGAGGCACATAAGTGCACACATATTTTGTCTTGTGGACTGATCCTTTCCACATACCCTCCAACATTTCACAGACAAATAACAAGGCAAATATGGCCAAGCAACATCAGTGTGTGCTGAAGATTGCAAAAGTTTTTAATGAAGAAGAACATGCAAGCTAGGACAGCCAGCAGCAGCTTGCTTTTGCCTGCACCTATTAGGAAGGGCAAGATTTCACTCCCTCCTTTCCTTTCCCCCTATTTCTGTAGTTTGAACCCAATTTGTAGCAATTTAAGTCAGCTAAGAACGAAGGGGGAAAATGAGAAAAGAGAAAAACTGGGACATTAAAGTCATCTGAAAAAGTGGGATGACAGAGGATTAATCAGGACTGTCTCTGCCAAATCGGGACAATTGGAAGGCGTGTTTTCATTCTTAGTGGTAGCTATTTCTAAGCATATCACCTTTCCTGTTGATGAACTGAACATGTTCCTGCTCCTTTGCTCCACAAAAAGTGATTGCAATGTTTTATATTCCAAACAAATCTACAATAAGAACTGCATGGAATGTTCTGGCCAAGATCCAAATGTGCACACATGTGTCGGGTACTTCCCTGTGCACTCACTTGAGAAATACACACACAAATACAAACACACACACACACACTCTGTTTGATTTATTCCTTTGAAGTTGTTCTCTGCAGCTTTTGGGTTCAAGTAAAGTTTGTGTGAGCCAGCATGGCACAGTGGTTTGAATGTTGGATTAGGACACTGGGAAAACAGGGTTTGATTCCCTGCTTGGCCATAGAAGCCCACTGGGTAACCGTTGGCAAGTCATACTCTCAGCTTCAGAGGATGGCCATGACAATCCCACTCTGAAGAAACTTGCCAAGAAAACTCTATGAGAGGGTCACCATAAGTTGGAAACTATTTGAAGGCACACAGCAGCAACAACAAATAGTTTGTGAATATTTGGGATGTGGGACTATAGGATATAGAATTATTATTTCCATCATTTTATTTTTTTTATAGTAGCTCATACAAAGAGAACTCCATACTTTGCACAAAACTGTAATGCAAATTGGAACAGCAATTCAAACCTTTTATAGGAACACATAATTGTAGTGTAAATGGTGGCAACAGCTCAAGCTTTTATGGAGCAATCTAGCAGCCTGGCTGGAATAATGGTTGTCTCAGAGGATGTACATCTACATGCTATGCTAAATGAACAAGGATCAGAGGAAATTTGTTTTAATTTTACAAGCAAGTAAGTGGCCCTAACATATGCAGGTATGCCTTCAATTTGTTTCCAATTCATGACAACCTCAAAGGGTTTTGTTGGCAAGATTTTTTCAGAAAGAGTTTGCCATTGCCTCCCCCTGAGGCTGAGGTCCAATCTGCACCACAAAAATAATGTAGTTTCACACTGCTTTAACCATCATGGCTCACTGCTATGAATATTTTGGATTTATAGTTTTGTGTGATGTTTAGCCTACTCTGTCAGAACCACGGCAAATTATAAATCCTAGAATTCCACAGCATTGAGCGTGGCAGTTAAGGTATTGTCAAACTGTATGATTTCTGCAGTGAAGCTTAGACCAGAGAGAGTATAACTTGCTCAAGGTCACCCAGCAGGTTTCCATGGCTAAGCAGAAATTCAGACCCTGGTCTAGAGTCCAGGTCCAAAACTCGGACCACTACACCATTCTGGCTTTTGTGTGCAGATGGGAACAGTTAAAATTTCCCCTGCTACATACTGGAGGAGGGCAAACAAGTTGAAACTTAATCCAGACAAGACAGAGGTGCTCCTGGTCATTCAGAAGGCAGATCGGGGAATAGGGGTCCAGCCTGTGTTACATGGGGTCACACTCCCCCTGAAGACACAGGTTCGCAGTTTGGGGGTACTCTTGGACTCAGCTTTGAACCTGGAGGCCCAGGTCTCTGCTGTGACCAGGAGTGCTTTTTCACATTTAAAACTTGTGCGCCAACTGTGCCCGTTCCTTGAGAAGCCAGATTTGGCCACGGTGGTACATGCCTTGGTTACATCCCGTTTGGACTACTGTAATGGGCTCTACATGGGGCTGCCTTTGAAAAGCGTTCGGAAAATTCAGTTGGTTCAAAGAGCTGCTGCCAGGTTATTAACAGGGGCAGATTACAGAAACCAGACAATGCTCCTGTTGAAACAGCTTCATTGGCTGCCAGTTTGTTTCTGGGCACAATTCAAGGTCCTGGTTATTACCTACAAAGCCCTACATGGCACAGGTCCACACTATTTGGCAGACCGTTTCTCTTGGTATTAACCAGCCCGGACTCTAAGATCCTCTGGGGAAGCCCTTCTCTCTGTCCCAACATCATCACAAACATGGTTGGTGGGGACACAAGAGAGGGCCTTCTTAGTGGCTGTCCCTAGACTCTGGAACTCCCTGCCCAGGGAGATCAGAACGGCTCCCTCCTTGATGGCCTTCCGCCGGCAGGTGAAGACACCCCCCCCCCCATTTAGGGATTTACTATAAGGACAGGCTGGGATGTTCAGTGATGGACCAGTTTAAAAATTCTTTTCAATGTACTTTTTATTTTATTGTACTATTTTTATTTTTTTATTTTTAAATACTGTGAAGCCGCTCTGAGTCCCAGTCCTGGGAAAAGAGCGGTATATATATTTATATATATGTGTGTGTGTGTGTGTGTGTGTGTTTTTTTTTTTTAACCTCCTCCAAGAGCCCTGCACTCGAGTTAAGGCCTCATACACTCAGTTGCCTATATTTTTCCTATTCTTTGGGCCAGTACAGCTAAAGCCCACAATCATAAACACATTTACTTAGAAATAAGTTTCATTGAACAAAAGAGGCCTTTGTTCAAACGTTAGCAAACATAGGATTAGGTTGTAATTTGAATACATCTGGTCCTCTAGTGAAGCACATAGATGACTAGAGTTCTTTCAAGCATGTGCGTGTCTATTTTCTAGTTGTATAAAGGGCAGAAATGCATCAGGTAATGCTTTTCCTAACACAAATATATAGTGCTGCATGTCTGAATTTCTACCTGTATTAAGCAACTATTAAAGGACTTGCAGAGAGCCAGGATGGTATAGTGGCTTGAGGTTTGAACCATGACTGTGGAGAACAGGGCTCAAAGCTCTGCTCAGCCATCAAACCCATTGGGTGACCCTAAGCAAGTCACACTATCTCAGCCTCAGAAGATGGCAACGGAAAAGCCCCTCTGAAGAAACTTGCCATGAAAATCCCATGATAGATTTGCCTTAGAATCACCATAAATTGGAGCTTACTTGAAGGCACACAAAAACAAAGAACTTGCCAGTCCTGTAACAGTTCCATCTCTCACTGTCTCAAACCTGTCAAAATTGGATAGGCTGGAATCATGTTAGTGACATGTGTAGGTGTAACCATATCCATCTGATTGGTGGGAGAGGGATCACAGCCACATGCAGAACATGTCCTAGAGAACATCTGGTGAGGTGTACATGATTTGCAATGGGGCTTTGCTCAATGTGGACTGAGGCCTCTCTATAGTTCATGAGGAGGCCCAAATGGGAACATGGGCTACTGTGCATTGCAATTGCACAATGAGACATTAGCCATTTAGCAGCGTTCTATGTATGTTGTGCTAAATGGTATCCAGTATAGGAACTGCATAATGTACAGTAAGTGGAATAGTCACATTGTTCATGTTTATCCATGCCACATTACATTACATTTCAGCCCTGGTCTTATGGGCCCAGCCCTGGAGAATAACAATAATCAATTGTTTTGCTACATTTGCTGAGCTTTAGACTTGTTTCTTGTTGGATGGAGCAAACGCTGGGAAAGTGAAAGCAAATCTCTGGCATTTCCCCCTGCTTTTTGTTAATGTTGAGCTTGGCCCTTCCACAACAATCCTTTCCAATGAATCATTGGACCTCTTAAGCATTAGAGGTGGAGTTAAGACAAGCTCAGCATGACCTGATTATGGGGAGGGACTGGCTGCTGACAAGTGGGTGATGGTGATATATTTGCACAAGTCTCTGCCAGCAGGATATAAAGCTCAACAAATCCTGCATTATTGTCCTCACTAGGCCTTGAATTTTTGACTTCCTATGGCTGGTTTTGCAGAATCCAATATACTGGATCACATAAAATAACATTTGATGGCTGCCCTACACCTGTAAGGTCCTTCTGCCCTTCTGCACTAGGCCAGCAAATATTTTGATGGCCTAGTGCATCCCTCCTACTACCTCACTCACCACCATAAGCACAAGATTACCAGGTAAGGATTATCCTATGCCCTGAGATGTCAGGATCAAAACTTGAGACCCAGGAATGAGTCCTCATGATGGCAGGCCTTGGTGATGATACAAGAGTGATGTCACAAGGAGTTGAACCTGGTGACAAAGTGTGATATATTAAACAACAGCCACAGTTGGACATAGCACATAATTCAAAACAACACCATCAAGCCTAAGAAATGAGGAGAATATAGATACACACTTTTCAAGGCAGCTCGCTTCCTGAAATTCCTCCCCCAGGAGGACTGGAGAAGTGTGGCCATTAAGCCCTGATATTTGGGAATCCTAATGGCCCCCATTCCTACTTGTAAATATCTTAGACTGCATATTGATGGAATTAAACCATGGTTTGAGGGACATCATCAGTGTAGTGGCTCAGAGTATGTTCATGAGGTATACATGCAATATGTAGCAGAATGAAATTCACATTGCTACGTGGCCCATGTGAGGGAGACACAGAGGGAAATGCAGCTCTGTAGTTCCTTATTTGTATGTGCAATTCCTCTTCAATGTCATGTCAAAAAGAAGATGTATGCACAAATAATTCTCCAAACCTGCTTGCATCTCCTTTGCATATGTGCTCAATTTACCCTGCCAGCCCTTTTGGAGCAGCAGGATAGGCTGGGCATATGATTCTAAATTATACACCAAGGGGCTGATATAAATAGCCTAATTCTGTCTCTGTATTCTGATGAAGACAAAGAGGCAAGGCCATGACATGCAAGAAGTGTTATTCCTATGACCTTGCTGCTGTGAATACCATATTCTACAATTATTCTAATATTCTAATATAAAGAACTGTACTTATGCTATACCTATTTCATGCATCTGCTGGCACAGTGTTGTTAGTTCTCCACACATCACATCAGCAGCATTGGATGATAGGATCATGTGGGCAAGATGGATTTGGATTAAGGGACCATGTGAGCCAGCAATGCTGGGGCTACATTGGCCTGATCAATCCTTAACATGTACTTCTTTCAGCAAAATACAGCCAATGTGGTATGGCACCCAGCCAATCTGACATGGCATTCAGGGTGAAGCTGTAATATGGGATTGGGCCTAGTGGGGAAGTATGACTGCACAGTGTTTGGCAAAAAGTGGAGAGTAAAAAATGTATACAAATGTGCTCCACCTCTCTTAATCCACTCTTATTTTCAATGATGATTCAGCTGCTGCTTCAAAGTGTGAGAAACTGGCTGCAATGTGTTTGCAGCTCAGCAATCATATGAAGAGGTTGAGGGCTGACAGAGAGGACTTCATTTGTTCCCAATCCCAGCCCACTCAAGTGGAAAGTGATAACACTGTTGTTCAGGAGATGAGCTTCATCAATGGGATGTAGAAAGCTATATATTTGCTGTTTTTCTATATCTATAGTTTGATAACCTTCCAGGGTATATAAACAACTATCATAGAATCATAGAGCTGAAAAAGACCACAAGGGCCACCCAGTCCAACCCCCTGCCATGCAGGAACTCAAAGCACCCCTGACAGATGGCCATCCAGCCTCTGTTTAAAGACCTCCAAGGAAGGAGACTCCACCACACTCCAAGGGAGTGTGTTCCACTGTCAAACAGCTCTCATTGTCAGGATGTTCCTCCTAATGTTGAGGTGGAATCTCTTTTCCTGTAGCTTGCATCCAGGTCCTGTTCTCTGGAGCAGCAGAAAACAAGTTTGCTCCATCCTCAATATGACATCCCTTCAAATATTTAAACAAGGCCACCATATCACCTCTTAACTGTCTCTTCTCCAGGCTAAACATACCCAGCTCCCTAAGTCTCTCCTCGTAGGGCATGCTTCCCAGACCCTTCACCATTTTGGTCGCCCTCTGGACACACTCCAGCTTCTCAACTTCCTTTTTGATTTGTGGTGCCCAGAACTGGACACAGTATTCTAGGTGAGGCCTGACCAAGGCAGAATAGAGTGGCACTGTTACTTCCTTTGATCTAGACACTATACTTCTATTGAAACAACCTAGAATTGCATTGGCTTTTTTAGGTGCTGCATCATGCTGTTGACTCATGTTCAACTTGTGGTCTACTAGGACACTTAGATCCCTTTAGCATGTAGTCTCGTTCACCCATGCGTCCCCCATGCTATATCTATGCATTTCATTATTTATTTATTTTGCCCTAATTGCAGTACCTTACATTTCTCTGTGTTGAAATTCATTTTGTTAGCTTTGACCCAGCTTTCTAATCCATTAAGGCCATTTTGAATTTTGATCCTGTGCTCTTGGGTATTAGCTGTTCCTCCTAATTTGATGTCATCTACAAATTTGTTAAGCATGCCCCTTATATTTTCATCTAAGTCATTGATAAAGATGTTGAATAGCACTGGGCCTAGGACAGAACTTTGTGGCACTCTGCTAGTCACTTTTCTCCAGGGAGAAGAAGAGCCATTAGTGATAGGGTTGCCATATCCCACCCCCCGGCGGGACAGTCCCGGTTTGGAGCCAAAACCTGGACGGCCCCGCCCACCGCGGCCACCGCGGCCCCCGCGGCGGCTCCAAGGCCTTGCTGAGGCCTGGGAAGGCTCTCCGCGGTTGGAGCTCCAGCCGCGGAGACGCTCCCTCCGGGCCCCAGCGGCCTTTGAGGCGCCTCCGCGGTCGGAGCTCCGGCCGCGGGGGCCTCCAAGGCCTCCGCGAGGCCAGGGAGGGGAGGAGGCCGCTTCCCACAGCGGCCATCGCCGCGATGAGGGGCGGCCCCCGCCTCCTTCCCGGCCTGGGAGCTGGCCTAGGGGCTCCCCTCCAGGCCGGGAGGGGGGAGGAAGCTGGCACCGCGGCATCGCCGCGGTGCCAAGCTTCCCCCCCCCTTCCCGGCCTGAGAGCCGGCCTAGGGGCTCCCTCTCAGGCCGGGAGGAGGGGGAGGAAGCCTGGCACCCCGGCGATCGCCGCGGTGCCAAGCTTCCCCCCGCCCTTCCCGGCCTTAGAGCCGGGCCTAGGCTTCTCTCAGGCCAGGAGGAGGGGGAGGCTGCTTGGCACCGCGGCAATCGCCGCGATTCCAAGCGGCCCCCGTTCCTCCTCCTGGCTTGGGAGCCGGCCTAGGCGTTCTCCGAAGCCGGGAGGAGGAGGAGGAGGACAGGGTTTGAAAATGTAGGCCTTTTTGTTTTAATTTCCTAGCCAGGAAATTAAAAAAAAAAGTCCTACATTTTCAAACCTGGTCCTACATTTGTCCCGGTTCGGAGGTCCTCCATTATGGCAACCCTAATTAGTGAGCACCCTTTGGGTTCAGCCAGTCAGCCAATTACAAATTCATTTAACAGTTGCATTGTTTAATCCACATTTTACTTGCTTGTTTGCAAGAATGTTGTGGGGGACTTTGTCAAAGGCCTTACTGAAATCAAGATATGCTGTATCTACAGTATTCCCTTCATCTACCAAGCTGGTAATTTTATGAAAAATAGAGATCAGATTAATCTGGCATGACTTGTTTCTCTGAAACCCGTGTTGACTTTTTGTGATTATGGCATTCTCTTCTAAATGTTCACATACTCTCTGTTTAATGATCTGCACTAGAATCTTTTCTGGTATTGATGTCAGACTAACTGGACGATAATTGTTAGGATCCTCTTTTTTCCCTTTTTTCAAGAGGTGTTGTATAACATTTGCATGTTACCTATTAAGGATTTGAGTAGAGATTGAGAACCAGGTCCAGGGCATCAAGGATACTAGAAATATGGCTTAGAATTCTATTGACAAATATCAGTGTATGCCAGCAGTTATACTTTTAAAATTGTTTTGCAAGGGCTATATTTTGATAATTATTATGGAAGCAGAGTTTCACTGGTACAAGCCTTGTACTTTCAGAGCATTGCATAAATGCATCCCCAGTGCATTTTGATTGGAGTCCTATTGGTTTGGGCATAACAGCAGTGTGCCATGATGTGATCCAATATACGAGTGGTCTAGTGCATGTATGGCATAGGTACACTGGCCTAAAGTTATATTATGGCACTCTCTGTTCGGTTTTGACCACCGTCTGCAAATATTGGGGGGGGGGGGGAGTTAAAGGGGAAATGAGAAGCTTATACTACCAACTTCTTTCTTTCTCTCAGTCTCAAAGGTCTACAAGATTCCTTTGCATGTGTTCAGTGGATCATACTCACATACACATGCATACAGGATTATAGCCTAGTTTCCTAACCTTTTAAGGCAACATGAGGAATGTGCAGCATGCTAGATCAGGGATCTGAATTATATATTCTCCAGATATTCTTGGACAGCAGCTCTCAGCATTTCTTGCCATTGGCTATACCAGATAGGGCTGCTGAGAGGTGGAGTCTGAACATCTGAAGGGCAACAATTGCCACTCTTGAACTAGATTTGATTGGATTACAGTTCTCATAAACCCAAAGAATCATAAGGCCAATAGTGATGTATGATGGAACCTGCAGTCCAATATCGGGGGGGGATCTGCTCCCTATACCTGCTTTAAGTCTATTTTCCTCTCTTCAATGCTGGAGAAAAATAACACGGAAGCCTCTCACAAAATCATATTTGAAATCAGCCAGGTCCTCTACCTCCATAATTGTTTCAGAGGCCTATTTCAAAATTACTGATTACAAATTTCCATATCAAAGTGTGCATATGGTCAGGTTCTAGCCAGTAGTTCTTGTGTCAGCACAGACATCTTTATTCTCAAAAGCTATACCCAATATAGAGTGACTATAAGTAACTTCGGAAAAAGCCAACAAGTAAACGTTGAATGTCATTAATTTTGCTTATCTCCCATATCTTGGTTTTGTAAGCAATAGTTTGATGGACAAAAACCGGTTACAATGTGAGTTTCTTTTTCTCAGAGGGCATGATGATCATAAGGAACAGTTCAGCCCATTTCTCCCAACCCTGTTTCCTGGCATAAGGCCCAACCTTTCTTCTCTGTTTACATCCTTCCTTCCCGTAAATGACTTGGAGACAGAGTGGGCAAGTAGCCAGATACACCTGTCTGACAGGTATAGTGCAACACAACCTAGGCACTGGCAAAAGCAAGGGAGGAGGTTGACCCAGTCTCCAGAGATCTCCATTGCAATGTGGCTAACATAGGAAGGGAATGCCTGGAGGCAGAAAGTGGGTTGCAGAAGAGAAGAACAGTTTCTGTGAAGTCATAGCAGGATTTTTCACTTTTCCTATGTCTCAATATAAGATGGAAAGGAAATACTTAAATCCTTATCAGCAAAACCCTGTGGCAAGTGTGTGTATGTGTTAAAGTTCTTTTGCAAATGTTAGCATTTCTTAATGTTGTTTTAACATTAATGCTAACACATGGGGAGAGGGAATGCATAACATGTAATATTTACTTGGTTCTTCCCAAATAATTTAAAGGGTGGCAGGGGGCCAGTTTTGGGCCACTTTTCTATTTTTAAAAGAATTTTTAAAAAGTTGAACAATAATATGACCTAAAAGAATGCATCACTCCTGTGCTGTGTTACAAAGATCTTAAAGCAAAAAATGTTTAAATTAAGGCTAACATTAATGCAGAAGCTACTTCTGGTGATATTCTGAAAAACTGGGTGTTCTGTTATTGTTATTTCTTACATGCATCACCAGTTTGAGACTCAGGGCTCCTTTTAATACAGCCTGTTCATCATCTAATTTCTAACTAGTTATTCATCCAACCTAACTGATGCCCGGGACAGATGGTCCCGAAGCACCATGCCATCCCTGATACTAGGGTTAGGGACCGTGCACCAACTGCATGGTCCCTAACCCTACCACAGCAAGGTGGCGGCCTAATGGCAGCGTCTCATCTATGCGGGCGCCACCATCTTGGCGTAAGCGACACACATCATATACACATGCCATCCACCCGGTGACTGAAAAAGAACCAGGTTTTTCCAGATTCTTTTTGGAGTGGAGGGACGCCAGGCAATTTGGCGGCTGCGGCGTCCCTCCGTGGGAAAACAAGCCACTGCCAGCCCAGACTTTCCCAGAGGTATGTACTGGGCCTGAGAAAGACAAAATAACTGTGTCTTTACTTTTGTGATTACTTTTAAAATGCAGACAAGAACGATACCTTCATAAGTAAAAGTGTGGTTACTTTTCAAATCCATATAAAATCAATGCCTTTCTGGGCCAACCAAAATGCACAAAATACATTATGCATTTTTGTTGCCAATAAAGGTATAATTGTTGTGTGGATTTTTGATGTCATCGTACTTTGCTGCATGGCCAGCATGGCTGCTGCAGATATATGGAATATTTGTGCTAGCTTTTGTCATTCTTCTCTAAGGAACCAAATCCCATTCCCTGAGCTTTAGGGAAAGGGGGAAAGAATTAGGGGTCAGAACCCAATTTCTTGTCTGCTTTCTTTCTCTAGTTTCCAAAAACATTTCAGGAAAAGAAAGACAGCTGGACTGAAGATGGAGGGGTGTACAGTGTGCCCTCCGCATTCACTAAGGTTAGGGGCACAGGACCCCTATGAAAGTGAAAAAACACAAATAAAAAAACACTATTTCTTACCTAAGAGAACACTTTTCTAGGAATCTCTAGGTCCTTCAGTGCAACTCTGTCATCAACATCTTCCAGAGATTGACCATAGAATTTACTGGAGGACCTACAAATGCTTAGAGAAGTGTTTTCTCTAGAAATCTCTAGGTCCTCCACCATAACTTCTGGTGGACATTGACCATAGAATCATATTTGAGGACCTACAGAGTCCCAGAGTCAAATCTGCAAAAGTAAAAACTGCAAATTTGGAAGGCTCACTGAAATTTCTTTTTCAGTGCCACAATGCAAGAGTACAGTAGTATCTTACTCACACTGGGCTCTCCACAGAGCTGATGCCCTCTCCTTTTAGGGGCCATGTGCCAAAACCATCTGGGCTTGGTAACAGGCCTAACAGCCTGTCTCAGCCAGTATTACTTGATCCCTGTTATTTTGCTAGTGTGGCATTTGGGTGGGTGCTGCGAACAGGGTGAGCCTGCCTGATTATTTGGCAAAAACACAGTACCCGCTGGGTATTTAAAGACATAATCCCCCTTCCAGTAAACGAGCAAGCTGAAAACCTGCTTAATTTCTCTCCCATCTATTTTCATGTACACTCACACAACTGCACATAGTCCAAAACTCAGAAACAGCAGGTCATTATTTAATTTAGCTGATCAGTCACTTAGGACCAGCTCTGCACTGAAATGGAGCTTATAAATAGTCAAATGCCTGAACTGATCTGTTTAGCTTAGGTAAATGAAGCAAAATACAGAGTAAATCATCCTGAACCTGTTAAAAGAAACAGAAACTGGGCCGGAAGATGTTGGCTAAGATTCACCTTTGCCCATACGTAAGACAAAACAATACATAGCTTCATATCAAAAGTCATGCCAACCAAGTGCATAATTGAGGAATATAAGATCTGCAGACCAAACTCATAATTTGATTTTAATTAAGTTAATTGATGACAGGCTCAAATGCCCCTACACTTAGACTTTACTTGTGTAATTTTGTAACAATGATGTCTGCTAGATATGAACCATATCCTAAGAACCGGGTGACACCCCAGAAGAGGAATGACACCCCAGAAAGGGGGAGTGACACCCGGTCGGCTACCCACCCACCACAAGTACTGCTTCAGATGTTCCAATTTTCATTTGTGAAAGGTGTGACATTTCATCTGTGACATTTTAAAAGCAGAAAAGTGGGACGACTCAATCCCCTCTTGAACATTGTGCAGATGTGCTGAACGGTGAGGTTACTATGGCCCAGTTTTCATCTGTGAAAGCTTGGAGGGAATAGGGACATGTTGGCCTGACTGACTATGGCCTGCACCTGCCTGCAGCCTGGCCTCATTTCCAACCTTCAGGGAGATCTGAAGGAGCATGCTATTCCCATTCCACTCATGTTAATCCAAATCCAGGGACAAAAGCAGCAGGGATGGGAAGACACATGACATAAGATGTGGGATCAATATGCAAGACAACATCCCTCTGCCCACTTTTAGCTCTTCAAAATGATGGACATTGAATCCAGGAACAATGGGAGCCAGTGCTGAAGACAGTATTTAGAAGCTCAAGATAAATGGGAATAAATATCTAGTTCACAAATATCTTCAGATCTAAGAATTTTACTTCTGAAATATCACATTTTTATCTTTGGAAAACAGTGTTAACCTCCCTCATTTATCTTAAAGTATACCCCCCCCCAAAAAAAACCCCACCACCCTTTCCCCCAGCAACTACCTCAGAGATAGATTTATGAATCCAAGCATGCATGTTCAGCAAGCTAGTTCTGTTCAAACCCTGCAAGAGAAACTGACTTCAGGAAGATAATTAACTATACATGGGGAGGGTGTGGGTGGGTGAGTTAGAAATAAAAAGTGTTCTGCTCTGTTTATAAACCACTCTGTTTATAAAATATTAGTAGCTGTTTTGGTTCGTTAGAATGAACAAAGATCAAAACATAAACAGGATAGCTACACCAGGACTCACTAAAAATCACAGAATGTTAAGGGCTACTTTGTTCACACTAAATTTTTTTAGCTAAACTGAGGTGCAGGGAAGATAATTTTGGGCATGGTAGGAAAGTGCCAGTGTAACTTCAAAAAGAGGTCTTTCTTAAAGTCCCTTCCTGATCTACAGAAGATAAAGATGCAGGAAGGATTCAGGGAGTGTATGGAGATTCCTAGGCTGTCAGTGGCCTGTTCAGATTTCTCCATTGTAATTGACAGTACTGCTGAGGCGTAGCAGTAGGGTTGCTAGATCTCACAGCCTGTCCCTGAGTCTCCAATTTTCATGGATCATCCATAGGTAGGGTTGCCATAAGTCAGGACCTCCAAACCGGGACAAATGTAGGACAAATGTAGGACAACATTTTCAAATGTAGGGCACCTTTATAAAAATGGAGGACATGAAAAATTGATGGTTTCTTTTTAAAAAAAATATAGGATTAAACTGAAAGGGGGGTTAAATAAGGGGGTTTGAGAAAGGGGGCTATAGAAGGAGGGCTAGATGGGGTACCTAGAGGGGATTAGGGTTAGATAAAGAGGAGTAAGATAAAGAGGGGTTAGAGGGGGGCTTAGAATAAGGAATAAGGAACTTAGATAGAGGGGGGTTAGATGGGCTTAAATTCTAAAGCACCAGAGTTGTTCTCTCTGCAGGGCTCTCAGACTACATACACACTGCAGAAATAACCCAGTCTGACAGTACTTTAACTGTCCTGGATCAATGCTATGGAATTCTGGGAAATGTAGTTTGTTGTGGCTCCAGAGCAGAGCTCTGCTTGTTCAGTGCCAGGAGCTATCTGTTAATTTCACAAACCGCTCGGATTCCCAGTGATTGGGTGGTATATAAATAAATCCTATTATTATTATTATTATTATTATTATTATTAAATAAGGGGGTTAGAGCAGTGGTTCCCAAACTGTGTCCTTTAAGAGATTTTGGACTCCAACTCCCAGAAGCCTCAGACATGTTACTCAATAGTCTGAGATTCTGGGAGCTGAAGTCCAAAATTCCTTCAAGAGCACAGTTTGGGGATCACTGGGTTAGAGAGAGGGGGGAGTAGATAGAGAGGGGTTGGAGGGGAGTTTAGATGGAGAGAAGGAGGTAGATAGAAGGGGGTTAGAGAGGGCTCAGTTAAAGTGGGGTAACGGGGAGAGGGAGTCAGAGGGTTAGAGAGGAGAGGGGTGTGTGTTTGGGGGACCTTAGGGAGGGGGCTTCCGATGTCCGACGGGAAAGATCCTGGGGGGAGCCTGGGGCCCAGAAGGGGCCTAGAAGGTGCCCTTTTGCCTCTCCCGGGTGCCAGCCCCTTCCTCCTCTTCTGAGCCTAAATGCCGAGGCTCTTCCTCCTCTTCCTCTCCGACGGCTGGGTCCCTGAGGCGCCCCTCCCCTTTAGTGAGGCAGCTCTCCTGGCGCTTCAGAGCCCCTTCCTTGCAAGAGCAGGAGGAGGAGGAGAAGGGCTGGGGGGCAGGGGGTCCAGGAAAGGGCCCTTTCGTTCCCCAGGCCGGGCTGCCCCAGAGGCCAGGGCCCTTTCCTCCCCTCTCCCAGCGGCCTGCCTGGATGGGCGGGAGCCACTGCTGCTGCCGACTGTCCTGGCCCTGCTCCTCCTCCTCGTGCCTTGTTGCCCTGCCTGACTAAGCCTGCTCCTTGGGAGGGCTGGCCAATAGGGGCAAGGCAGAGCAGCAGAGCCCTCCCCTGCCAGCTCCAGCCCATCACAATATAGGGATGCAGCAGGGCCAGGAGCTGGGCAGCCACCCAAGGGCGTGACGTGACCGGGAACGCCCCCTAGAAATCGGGGGAGTCACGCTTCCCACCGGGTTATGGCAAGCCTATCCATAGGTGGGAGGTGAGGGTGCAAAATTCTCCAGGGCTGTGTGCCAATTTCTAGCTCAACCAGAAGAGCAGTGGGTTGCTACAATTTGTGACACACTGAATTTATTTGTTGATGATGACAGGGTGCATTGGAGGTTTCTCATGTGTAGAGTGACCATAAATTGAATCTGACTTGATGGCACTTACCAACAATAAAATGTATTTGTTGCTGCAACTTGCAAAGACTATCCAGGGCAATCTATTTATTTACTTAGCTTCTGCCTTCCTTCCCTTCCTATTTACCTACGGGTTAGAAGCATGCTAGAAGCATGCTAGAGAGGCAGGGTAAAAATAAAATTTCTATTCTATTCATGTTGACAAGATTAAATGTTTCTTATCCCATCTTATTCCCCGCATTTCACCTTAATCTGGGAACAGCCCCTTCTGTCTTAATTTCCAAAGAGAAACATGTGTGTTTGTGTGCATCTATGTATGACCAGCTGTGAGTAAGTGTGGTTGGTACTTAATGCATAACATTTAATTACATCATTAGGAACCATCCTTAAATCTTAAGTTTTGGCCTGGAAACCTCAGGGCCTGGGGCAATTCTGAATGAGCAACCCCAGCAATCAGGCAAATCAAACCATGCAACAACAAGCCAGATGTCTGGACAAATAATCCGATCTGCTCAAACTGTTTCTGAACTAGAACCAACAAGGTCTCCACTGCCATGGTTCTGTCCACAAGGAGAGAACCAGGGCAGTGCTGTCAGGGACCTGCCAAGGCCTACATACCAGAAGGAAGGCCACTGTTAACCTCAGACCTCCTTGGCTTTACTCTTCTTCCTTCCTTTGGTTGCTGCTGCTCTGCACATCTGTCTCCTGCTGTACCCCACGTGTGCAAACAAGTTAAAAGAAAAAGCCAAAGGAAGAGCAGCTTCTGCTTTCCTTGTCTCCTTCATCCAGCCAATGGAGCAGTCAAAATACAGCTGGAAGCAGATTCAAGTCTATGAAAGTTCATGCTGCCAAATTATTTTAGTTAATTTCAAAGTTTCTACAAGATCTCTCTACATACTAAAAGAAGAGATAAAACTAATGGGCAGTACTGACAGTGGTCAGAACTTGGAGATATGTCAATTCAACTAAAAAACCCCACTAAAGACATCTCATCTTTCAGTCCCCCATAATCTGGAAACAACCCTGTTTCACTCATCCTTGAACAAGATTCTCCTCTCAGTTACCTTTTCATATTTTAAGGCTATTCCCAGTAAAATCTGAAGTTTAAAAGCATGATGGGTCTGCTAGGCTGAACATGATCATGGGCCTGAAATTAATGTGCTATCTGTCTCCAGGTCGGACTACAAGGGGGTTGGTTTGATGAAGTCAGGCAATTGTTTTCATGGGTGGAGTTTGATTTTTTAAAAAAAGTTCATTACACTGTGTGCCTTGATGGCTCTGCACTGCCCTATTACACTGATGAGCACATGTTGCCTTGATCCAAAGCTAATAATGCCAAGCAGTTAGGCATTAGGAGAAAAGAAAGAACAGGTTGGTCCACATCTATCTGGCCTTGAGCAAAACTGCCAGAGCATCAGGACCTTAAAAATCTGGCTAGCTACAGCTAGTGGAGAAGGGGGTCAGGCTTAACAAAGGCCACCAATATAAAGGAATAACTCGGTTAACAAAGCTCTAATAAAGACCTTCCTTTTTACAAATACATTTTCTACCCTTAGGCTCTCTTTCTGCTTTATCCAGTGCAGCACTGGTATTGGGAGGACAGTGAAGGAAGGCTGGAGAAGCACAGATTTTTGGAGATGTGTTGTAGCAGCATGTCTGCAGTATACAATGTAATAAAGCTTGAGCTGGGGGGAAACTAGCTTCTGCTGTAGTCAATCCCTTCAGTTGCTGCATATGCCTGCATATAACTGGCAACGTAAACAGTCGCTGTCTCCAGAATCCCTTATTGAGCACACATGAACAGCAAAACCGAGAGAAAAAAGGGAGAGTTGTTAAGTTTGCTTCCCCAGCAACTAATAGTATGTTTTTTAAAAAGCACATGCCTATAAATTTGGCTATCAAACTAGAAATCGTAAGAAAAGTGACAGCAAAAAAAATCCTGGATGTTTTTGGGAAGATGCTTTCAAGCAGTGGTATCCCCAAGCATGGTGTCAACTGGTACCGGGGAAGGCTGCTGGGGAGGCAGTGGTGGATTCCCCTGCCTCCCCCACTTACTCATTTGGCTGCTTACTCACACAGGGATGCCAAAGAGCAGCCAGGCAAATGAGGTAGTGAGAAGGACAGAGGGGCACGTTCGCCACTTCTTTGCTGCCATCAAGATTACTCCAGAGGAGGGTGCCTTGCAGGGGTGATGCCAGGAGGGGCATGAGAACTTGTCCCTCCTCCCCCCAATTCTTCTCTTGCCTGCCCACCCGCTCAGTGCTTTGCCAGACCAAAAAATAGCTGCAGGGTGGCAGCAGCAGCCTATCCTGCCCTCCCTCCCTCCCTCCCTCTCTTCCTCCCACAGCTTCACTCGCTCACCCCACTGCCGCCCACCCAGGGTTACTGGGGGTGCTGTGGGCAAGTGTGGCAGCAGGAGGGGACAAAAGGGTGTATGCTGCCCCTTCTCCTCTTCCACTGCCTTGGCTTCCTCCTTGTGGAGAGAACCAGGGCAGTGGAGAAGAAGGGACAGGCATAGCAGCAGCACACCCCACAGTAGGAGGGCCTGATGAGGTGTTACTCCTCTTTTGAGGTGTCACCCAGTGCAGGTCACACTCCCCTCACCCCACCCCACCCCCAGTTATGCCAGTACAAAGAGCTGCAGACAGAGAGTTAACCAGGATAGGTTACTACTTCTCTGTTACAACTTTCCTGTTACAACAGCTCCACTGGCTGCTAGTCTTTCCCTGGGCAAAATTAAAAGTCCTGGTTGTTACCTATAAAGCCCCATATGGCTTAGGTCCAGAGTATCTGGTAGACAGTATCTCCCTGACCAAGCCTGCCTGGGCCTTGAAATAACCAGGAGAGGTCCTTCTCTCAGTCCCATCAGGGTCACAAGCATGGTTGGTGGGAATGTTAGAGAGGGCTTTCTCAGTGGTGGCCCTTAGACTCTGGAACTGTATTCTCAGAGAGATTAGAATGGCTCCTTCTTTGCTGTCCTTCCATTGGCTTTTTTATTCTGACAGGCTTTTAAAGCAGAAGGTTTAAAAAGAATAGGCTGAGGGTAGGGTTGCCATAGCGCCGGACCGCCAAACCGGGAAAAATGTAGGACAGAATTTTAAAATGTAGGACACACAACATGTGTCCTACATTTGAAATTCTGTCCTACATTTCCCTCGTGTCGTGGCGGGGAGCGGAGGCCAAGCGGCGAGGGAAAGCCTCCACTTAAGGAGGCTTTCCCTCCCTGCCTGGGCCCCGGGCCTCGCCGCGATCGGGGCCAGGATCGGGGCCTCACCTCGTTCCTGGCCCCCGCAGGGACCAAGAAGGAGGCGAAGAGCCGGCGGCGATCGCCAGGGCCTCGCCTCTTTCCTGGCCCCCGTGGAGGCGGGAAGGAGGCGGGGAGCCCGGCAGCGATCGCCGCGGGCTTGCCTCGTTCCTGGCCCCGCGGAGGCCGGGAAGGGGCGGGGAGCCCGGCGGCGATCGCCGCGGCCTCGCCTCGTTCCTTGCCCCCGCGGAGGCCGGGAAGGAGGCGAAGAGCCGCGCGATCGCCAGGGCCTCGCCTCTTTCCTGGCCCCCGTGGAGGCCGGGAAGGAGGCGGGGGCCCGGCAGCGATCGCCGCGGCTTGCCTGTTCCTGGCCCCCGCGGAGGCCGGGAAGGAGCGGGGGCCCGGCGGCGATCGCCGCGGCCTCGCCTCGTTCCTGGCCCCCGCGGAGGCGGGAAGGAGGCGAAGAGCCGGCGGCGTCGCCAGGGCCTCGCCTCTTTCCTGGGCCCCGTGGAGGCCGGGAGGAGGCGGGGAGCCCGGCAGCGATCCCGCGGGCTTGCCTCGTTCCTGGCCCCCGCGGAGGCCGGGAGGAGGCGGGAGCCCGGCGGCGATCGCCGCGGCCTCGCCTCGTTCCTGGCCCCCGCGGAGGCCGGGAAGGGGCGGGGAGCCCGGCGGCGATCGCCGCGGCCTCGCCTCTTTCCTGGCCCCGCGGAGGCGGGAAGGAGGCGGGGAGCCGGCGGTGATCGCCAGGGCCTCGCCTCTTCCTGGCCCCCGCAGAGGCCGGGAAGACGGCGGGGAGCCCGGCGGCGATCGCCACGGCCTCGCCTCGTTCCTGGCCCCCGCGGAGGCCGGGAAGGAGGGGGGAGCCGCGGCGATCGCCGCGGCCTCGCCTCTTTCCTGGCCCCCGCAGAGGCCGGGAAGGGGCGGGGAGCCCGGCGGCGATCGCCAGGGCCTCACCTCCTTCCTGGCCCCCGCCGAGGCCGGGAAGGAGGCGGGGAGCCCGGCGGCGATCGCCGCGGCCTCGCCTCTTTCCTGGCCCCCGTGGAGGCGGACGGGGAGGTGGGGAGCCCGGTGGCTTGCCACGCCTCGCCTCTTTCCCGGCCCCCGTGGAGGCCAGGAAGGAGGGAGGAGGCTGCAGGGAGGCGAGAGGTTGGCGCGGCTGCGCCCAAGAGGCGCCGCCTCCCTGCAGCCTCCTCCGCCCCAGGCCTCGCTGCCCTCCTTTTCCTCCGCACGGCCATGCGCGGTGGAGGAGGAGGAGGCCAGCGAGGCCCCAGGGTTGCCTTGCAACCCCGCTGCAACTGGGCTTTTCCCGGTTTTTGGCGGCACCCGTGCCGTGACCAGGCAGGTGCCGCCAAAACCGGGAAAAACCCGGTTGCAACCGGGTTATGGCAGCCCTAGCTGAGGGTGCTGTATTGTTTTAATCTGAACTGTTTTTACTGCATTTTGATCTCTTTAATTGGATTGTATCTTTTTAAAGAAAAATGTTAATGGGTACGTGGGATGGTTGTTGTTGTTGTTATTATTATTATTATTATTATTATTATTTTCCTAAGGATCAGTGTATGCTAGAATCAATTTGCATGTTTTGCTTGCTCGTTTATTTTGTTTTGCTACATTGGTATGCTATCCTGTTATATGTCTGGCCAGCATAGTGCAACCCATAGGTTTTCCATTATATTTCTACACAAATACTAAAAGTGGTAGATCAGTGATAAAAACAGTGAATTGGCCAAAGCTACACTGACATAGTGAGCAGGTTTCAGGAGCTAAGTGTCTTGAAATCTGTGAACCCAAAATGAATGTATTCACATTAAGGCCCTAATCATACAAACCCTTTGTTGCAACAGCTTCATTGTCTACTAATTTATTTCTAAGCACAATTTAAAAGTGATGGTTATGACCAATAAAGCCCTATTAAATTCAGATTATCTGAAAGACTGAATCTTTCTATGTGAGTCTGCCTGAGAGTTAAGGGGACAGGCTTTATCAGGAAGAACACTTCCTCACAGTCCCTCCACCACCACGGCTGTGTCTAGTGGGGACACATAATAGGACATTCTCTGTGACTTCTCCAAGATTGTGGAATTTTGTCCCACAGGAAACTAAGTTGGCCCTCTTTCTGGTCTTGTTCTGTTGGCAGGCAAAGGTCTTTATATTTACCCAGGCTTTTGGCTATCAACAGGTTGTTGTAGAGAGTCTTTCTGTGTGCATGAATGCATGCTTATTCTCATTGCTTTTAATGTTTTTCAGCTACTTTAAATTGGTGCTGTTTTTTTTTAAAAAAGATAAGTTTATTTGTTTAAAACTTTTTATTGCCGTTATGGTTTTTAAGCCGTATTTTGGTTCAATTTCTCTGTTGTGAGCCTCCTTGGGAGAGAGCGAGACAAACGATGGAAGGGAATAAATAAATAGAGAACCCACAGGAAGTGTACAGCCTTCCTGAAAAACACTGCTGAAACCTGGGGTAGTTACCCCAATTTCCCCCAAAGCATTAAGGAGAGTGGAAACCAAAATTTTGATTGATTCAGATGCAAGCTTTTAGCTAACAATGTAGTGCCTAGATTATGGCCGAAATGGTTTTGAAATGATTGTACGTGTAGGATGAATAAAATACCATTGTACAAATGTAACACAACCTAACAAACAAAAAAATCCCTAGTGAGCTAAAGTGAAACTAAAACCTTAGTGTCACAAAACATAGGAGATTCACTCACTCTTTTTAAAGTGCCTTTTCCTCAACAGGATAGCGTCCCAAATGGGTCTTATTGCATTTGCCCATGGCCAGGTGAATGCAGGCCAAATACAGCTGGGATGCCAGCCAGGCTTATTCTACAGCTTTTCAAAAATGGGGTTTTCCCATTCTTGGAAGCCGCAGAATAACCCCGGCTAACATCTGGGCTGTATATGGGCTACATTCACCTGGCCACAGTGAATGAGATAAAACCCATTTGTAAAACAAACAAGTTTCATTTATATACTGCTTCATACTGCCTAAGCAGTGTCTAAGAGGTTTACAGCTGTAAGCTAATTTGCCCCCAACAATCTGGGTACTCATTTTAGTGACCTCAGAAGGATGCAAGCCTGAGTCAAGCTTGAGCCCTTTTGCTGGTCTTGAACTCGCAATCTTGTGGTTTTGAGTGAGTGGCTGCAGTACAGGCATTTAACCACTGTGCCACCATTTGTAAATTTAAACATGACTCTATTCTGTCAGGGATAAGGCACTTTAAAAAAGTGCACGCTAATCTCCATAGAGATTCAAAGGT
This sequence comes from Sceloporus undulatus, assembly GCF_019175285.1. Classification (NCBI taxonomy): domain Eukaryota; kingdom Metazoa; phylum Chordata; class Lepidosauria; order Squamata; family Phrynosomatidae; genus Sceloporus; species Sceloporus undulatus. The sequence goes on along the minus strand of NC_056525.1, from coordinate 45,825,158 downwards.
AGATTGATAGATCTCTAGGTGGGTAGCATTTACTCTGGTCTGAGGTGTCGATATAGAAGAACCTTTTAATGTGGATGCTGTACTTTTGTTTTCCTTGTTATGTTTTAAATATGTTTAAACTCTTTTAAATTACTGGTCTTTTAAAACAGAGTACTTCTTTTAATTGTTTTTATAATAACTGGTTTTAGTGGGTTTTTTAAATAAAAAAAATACATTGTGAGATGCTTTTAGTCTTTTAGCTTTAAGCTTTCCAAATCTTAATCATTTACCAGTACAGTATCAGCAAGCCATGACTAGCACTCCTGGGCACACTTACTTGCCTGAACCATGGGCAGTTCTCTAAGCCTTGTTGTTTCCTAATGTTGAAATTGGATCTATGGCTTAAATCCATTTGCAGCTTCTCACTTCAGAAGACCTACTGAATTGACTGCTGAATGATAGGCCAATACTTCTTTAAATTCCATTTGTTTTCTCAAGTTTACACAAGTTGGGACTAATAATTGGATTTGGGCCTTTAGGTCTACAAGTGAATAGTTGATACAACTTGCTGCTCTTTGAATTGCAGGCAGAAAACCTGCGCAACAACCCAACCAGTGTGGCTGTTGTTATTGCTTCTCTCTCAGTCTCAGTGCTCCTTACCTTATAACATAATAGTAATTTATTTCCTTTGACTAGCTCAGTTAGCTAATCTTAAGAGTTTTGCAATTACAGTACAATCTCTGCTTTGTAGCAACTCAGATTTGTATCTGTATATGCACATTCTATCTGTCTAAATACTTGAAAGCCACTAGATTCTGTCTGATCTTGGAAACTAAGCAGGGCCAGCCCTAGTTAGTACTTGGATGGGAGACCACCAAAGAAACCCAGGTGATGTAGGCTATATTTCAGAGGAAGGAACTGACAAAACCATCTCTGAGCATTCCTTTCCTGATTAAACCCTATGAAATTCATGGGGTCATCATAAGTTGACAAGCAACTTGAAGGCACATACTGTCCTAAACATGAGTCAACAAGTGCTTGAAGAAGCTATTGGGTAGTCCTGTCATGGATTATGAGCAAGATGAAGGGAGAAGCACAAGAGCGATCTTCAGCCTGTCCAGAAGTCATTACAGAAGGTCAGAAGTCCAGATACACAAGCCAACTAGGAGCAGTCCAAAATGTAGTCCAGAATGTAGTCCATTCCAAGGTCATGAAAACAGGAACATGAGAGAGTACTGTCAGTCAATCAGATAAGACAGTTGTCAGCATAAGGCTGAGAGAGAACTGCTGAGATATTGATGGGAAGCTCTTTCTAGGCCACAGGTGTATAATTAATGCCTAATTAGGTCTGCATGTATTATTTAACAGGTGCAGTCAGCCCTCCATGTCCAGAGATTTTGTATCCACAGATTCAACCATCCACAGCTTGAAAATATTTTTAAAAAATATAAATACTAATAAACAAACCTTTATTTTTAACATTTTATCTAAGGGACTGCATTTTAATATGTCACTGCATTTAATGGGACTTGAGCATCCACAGATTTTGGTATCTACAGTGGGCAGAGGAGTCCTGGAACCAAACCCAAGTTGAATACCAAGGGTCCATTGTCCTGGGGTCAGCATTTCTCAGCTTCAATACTCAAGAAAGGATAGGGACGTGTTATCTTCAGCATTGCCAGCCTTTACCAACTCTTGTTGGAGAGCAGGGTTCCCCTACTGTCCTAGCCCCCATCTTCTCAGACTCAGAGAAAGCTCCACTAGCAGGACCTGCAACTTCCTAGTAATCTGCCTCCTCCTCCTCCAAGTTGTCCAGAGGGTGAGTTACAACACGGATACACAGACACAGACGCATGTACATTCTCCCAACATATGTGCCTCGTGGAACTCAGCAAATAATTGTCTCTGTCCCTTGAGTCTCCACTTTTCATCTGCCTCTGCATCCAGCCACCCTTTTGAATCTGTCTCCACTTGGAGGACCTACGTGTTCTTGTAGAAAACAAAGGTGATCCTGTAAACCTAAAGTCTGTCCATACCTGCTGGAGAAGCACAGGCTAGCTGATGAGGTGAAAAGAAATTGAGAGCTGATTTCTGGAGACCTCAGACCCTTTTATAATCATACTTGCAGACCAATAGATTGTTTGCTTTTGCTTGCCCCTTCCAATTTTGCAAACCTAAAGAGGTTTGTGCATGAAGAATCTGAATAACTGTAATAATCTACAAAAAGGATTGTTTTAAGGCCTCCTCCATGCAATATAGGGCAAACTTTCTGAGGTTCTGCTATTTCAAAATGACAAAGATTACCAACAAATCTATCGACTTTATCACATGGGAAAAAAAGATGGGAGCATAGCACTATGCTCCCATCACTATCACACAATAATTTCAAGATTTTCACACAATGTCGCCAATATCATTCCATTATCCCTTGAATAAAGCAGCAAAATTGCACCACTTTTTATTCACTGAGTTTTCCCATGAATAAAAAGTGGTATGATTTTGCCAATTTATTCACAGGATAATTGCATGATATAGGCGATGTTGTGTGACGTCATGTGAAAATCTTCACGTTATTGTGCGATATTGATGGGAGCATAGTGCTATGCTCCTGTCTTCCCCTCTCCCCATGTGATAAAGTCCTATATGTTCCAACTGCATCTACCTAGATATCCATTCATTGTAGTAAACATTTTGGATGTTTTAAGAAAGAACCATAATGAGACAGTCTTTATCATTAAGCAAGGAGATGTTTCCTACCTTGAGTGGTAAGAGGTAGAGTGGGTATCCATTTTTAAATTAAAAAAATCCAGTTTCTACTTTAGTCTGGCTGCATGATATATAGGAGCATGCTGCTGCACTTTTATATGTTATAGCAAAATTGGAATTTTGACAGGTATCACTTGCGTTTTAAAGGTAATGACCCCTTTTCCTCTGTTTCATGTTGCACTGGATTCATGGATTTGTGTACCTGTTACTTTTTCTTTCTAGAACAAAAATGTCTTAAAGGCTTCACAGGGACTGCAAAAAGCAGGCACTTCACCTGGCATGCTGCACGTTTGTACCTGCATGCCTCCGTCTGTGGCAGTCAATTCACATCTCTTCTGTTCTCTGCCAGCTGCTGGAGCTGGAATTCTGTTGAAAGCATGTAGCAGGTCAAGGACTTTCAGTTTATTGACGTCAGCTATGGCAATACCTCCCTTTCTGCAAACATTGTGGCTTCCCCAGAGAGTCAGATGGGACACAGAGGCTAATCTGTACTGTTTAACAACCAATGCTGTTAAACAGTAGGGAAATGTCTGTTTTACTTCATGAGATGCAAGAATGAAGAATAGCAAACAAGCCCAAACTTTTGAACAAAACTGGGAGTGGGGGCGGGGGGGAGGCTACACAATATTCCTACACAGGCATATCTTAGTTAACAATGCCTTTAACAAGGAAGCTCCTTTTCAAAAAGTATTTTTATGCCTACCCCAGCCTCCACCTTTTTCTTTTTGTCCTCTGTCTAGGTAGAAGGGTTTTTAAAGTAACACCAGCATTAGAAGAATGGTGAAGAAAGGCTGGAGAAACAGAGACTTTGGTGTCAGGTCTGCAGAAAATGATGCAATAAAGCTTAAGCTGGGAAAGAATGGGATTCTATTCTAGGTGATCCTACTGGTGGTATGTGTGTACAACAGGTAAGGTAAATAGCAGCTGCCTTCAGAATCCATTACTGAGCATGCATGAATTGCAAAATTCATGAGAATTTTCAAGAGAAAAAGGGAAAGCATATAAGCCTGTACAGGTATATAAGTTTGGCCACCAAAATGCAGTAAGAAAAATGGAAGCTGGTGACAGAAAGAAAAAATATATATCCCTGAATCCAATTCTGGTATAAAATTATCAATTTTGATGCATTTAAATTACAGGAAATAATTACAAATTGAATTTAGGTTCTAAATTTTATATTTTCCTGAAAGTGGAACTACACAGTCCTGAGCTATAAGAAACACTCAAATTGTAAGGAACTTCTTTGGTTTTGTCAGTTGAAGAGAATTAGGAAGGAAAATAAATAAGAACAGAAGAACCATAAACCCTACTAAAACAAATAAACCACCACTATGGACCACCACTTTGAGTAATAGCACTTTTGTACATAGTCTTACATACAAGTCTACCCATTATACACACCACATTCCACAACTCCCTCCACCATTCATATGGTAATCCACCCATCCTGGCCTTAGGCAACATCTTTCCTCTTGCCTTTGTCCCACAACAACCATAGTAAAAACTGAAATTGTCACCTCATCATCATACCCACATGTTTTGCATGTCCATGGGTATTCATACAGTCTAACTATAACGGTCTTTCCTGGGCAACAGTTCACTCCCAGCATCTGAAGAAGCAGACCAAATCTACAAAAGCTTATGCTATAACATCTTCTACACAGTCTCAAAGGTGCTACAACATCCCTTTGGATACTGGTGTTCCAGATTAACTTGGCTATGGCCTTGTCAGCACTGGCCAGGATACTCTGCACTGATCTCCCCCATTACCTGACCATTCCCGCATCAGGATGACTATCTGCATCATACCAAGCCATTTGGCATGCCTTCTGCCACCACAAGTCACTTGTTTCTGTGGTCAAAATGATCACATGGCTGAGCACCTTGTTCTCAGAGTGAGTGTATGGTGACAGTGGAGAACACACTGTTCAGCAGGACATATCTGCAGACAGCTGCTCCAGTATGGGAATGGAGGGCTGCAAAGGTAAGTTTAAAAAAATTACATTAAGGGTGTTATACCCAAATTCTGGTGCTGAACATGCCAGATGTCTGGGCTGTTTGCAACAGAACCTGGGTTTGGGCTGTACATCATACAAACAGGACACCATCAGAATAGGGGAGAAACAGACCTTTTGGTCCATACAGACAGTCTGTGTCTCTGAATTCTACCTACTATATAGTTTTTAGAAATAATTTGTATATAGAAGATAAATACAGTATATAGCCAAGATCCTACATTGGGGGATGCACATAGCTGTGTTTCATAGCTACATCTCATGATGGTAACTCCCAAACCCCCCAAACCTGCCTTTAAAGCTGTGCACATACATCACCCCCAACAATTTCTGAGTAGCCAGAGGGTAGAGGGGGAGTGATGACACATCCAGCCCTCTTGCTGTAGCTAGCAAGATGGAACAAAGAGGTCCTTGCAGTTGTCTGTTGCGGAGCGCCCAGCTACAGGAAGAGGCTTGAGTGTATCATCACTTCCTCCCCTCTTGCTGGCCATTTTCAGGAAACTCAGAAATGACCATGGGGGGCATGTTCAGCTTGAAAGGCAAGTTTTTGGGGACTTTTAATCATCACAACACAATGACCATAAAAGTGAATTGCAATATTGTAAATCAGAATTACAGCCAGCGGCATCACTGAGGATGGTGTCACCAGGTGCGTGTCTCAAAAAAGGTTGTTGGGGGTAGTGGCAGACTGCCTTCCCTTTTCCCACTGCCTTGTTCACCTGCCCACCCTCAGCCACATGCCCGCTGCCTGAGCAGACCACTGCAGCCTCTGAATGGTCCATTCAGGACGGAAGGCATGGCTTCCCCCAGCAGCAGCCACTGCTGAGGAGGGAAGCGCTGCAACCTCCAGAGGGCCCATTTGGGGTCTGGCATGGCAGCTGCTGCCATGCAGACCCTAAACAGAAGGCACTGATTCCCCAAGCACTGGATGCTGCTGGGGGTGGTGCTACAACCTCCAGTGGCCCCGTGTGGGATCTGGCATGGTTGCTGGGTGAGTGGGAAAGGGAGACAATGCCCTTTCTCACTTGCCCAGTAGCCTTGCCAGTCCCACTGGGTGTACATCCCCTCAGATGTCATCCCAGAGTCCCTAGCAATGCCACCACTTTACAGCATTGTAATTGCTGAACAAGAGGCTAGCTCTTATCGTAAATATATTATTTATCATTCTAGAAGAAAATGTTGCATAATTCATTTTATCAATTTTTTCTAGAAAAATAAAGCTTTTAAAAAACAACAATGGGGCAATATATATTCTGAGTTTTCTCCAGGCTTTCACATCTCTGTTGCATTGGCAGATATAAAAGTAAGCAGCAAAGGAAAACTTTATGCCCCAAAGGAACTGTTAGTTGTATTCCAAGATCACATATTAAAAGCATAGCAAATTGATTGCAAGAACAATAGAAACTAAGAAATGTTTCCAGCATACTGAGCCAATAGATTGCAGCATTGCTCATTATCACTACTTAATAAGACATAACTGAACAGGGGGAAATATATCTTTCGATGTAATCTTAAATATACTCATACTCAGGACAAGCAGCAGTGATACCTGAAGATAGTTAGGACTTCATTAAACATTATGCTAAATATGCTACAAAGTAGATGGCAAGACGGACTGAAATTCCTTTCTCAGAAATCCTGGAGATTCTGATGCAATGGGCAGTAAGAACATGCCTAGGGAGAAGGGTGAGTGGCAATGGAGAAAATTGCCCTTAGGCTCTAATACCATACATCAACATTACAAACAGTACATTTTGAGAAGAGAAAAGGGGGCTCAAATTAGTATCTTGGCCAGAGATGTCACTAGGAGGTGTGGGGAGTGTGAAGGTGACATTGCATAGGAGAGGTGACACCCAGTCGAGCCCTCCTCCCACTGTGGGATGGTGATGTGCAGTGCTACTGCTGGTGCCCACATATTCTTCTTCTCCATTGCCAAGGGTCTCTTCACCAAAGGAGCCAAGCCAGGGAGAAGGAGTGTCAGCATATGCCTCTCCTGGCTTCTTTGCTGCCCTGGCTCTCTCCACCAAGGGAGCCAAGGCACTGGAGAAGGAGTGAGTGCATACCTCTTCCATCTCACTGCCTCACTTGGCTGGCTGCTCCTCTGGCAGCCCTTTCCAGGGTTGGGCAGGTGGCAGGTGGTAGGTGGTGGGCGGACAAGTGAGAGATCAACAGGGGAGGGATGGAGAGCAAGATAAGCCATTGCCACTACTGCCCAGCAGCCCTTTTCAGGTCTTGCTGGGCAGCCAGGAGAGGCAGCAAGCAAGTGAAACAGTGGAAGCAAGTGAAGCAGTGGAAGGGTAGGCAGGGCAGGCACTGTGATCCTTGATGTCCAACAGCCATTTTCAGGCACCGCACCAGGTGACACCAACTCTAGTAATGCCACTATTTTGGCCATTGTCCTTTCTTAATAATAAAGCAATTCTGAGAAGTGGTTAAAACAGGGATGGGTAAAATGTACTGTAGTCTGAATGCCACACATAACCCTTGGGCCATCAGAGTGTGGTCTTCCACTCCCAGCCCCTCTAATTTTTTTTAAAATGAAATTCTGGTGATTTATTACCCTAAATGCCCCCAGATGCCTCAAAAACATTGCAAAACACACTGTTTTTGTTCTTCCATCCCCTCCACATACCTTATAAATCTGCTAGAACCCCATTCACCCCTAAACCAGCCAAAACTGTAGAGGCTTGGATGGGATACTGCTTGAAAGCTCTTCAAAATGCTAAGGGGAGGGAAAGGATAAGATATAAATGCCACAATAAAAAATACCTTCCCATTAGTCTAGAAAGAGAGGATGCACCCATAAATTGTTTAGTGACTGAAAGGGTGTTCCTCCTTAAGAAGAGGTCATGAAGGAGAAGAAGAAGAGGGGAAGGAGAAAATACATAGTGCACTCTGACCATACAAGGGCTTAATACCTGACATATAAGAAGGCAAATGGATGAAGAAAACAGCACCCGAGGAAACAAGCAGTATTACAACCTGACAGAGGGGGACTCAAAAGGCAGCAGTGAATTATTTTTGCTGTTTATGACTATGATTATGGAGGATGATAAAACTCCATCTTATCATCTTTGCTTTTCCACTCTCACAGTGTAAGAGTTATTCTGGAATTCTAGGAAAAGGTGGTATCAGTTTCAGATGACATGCAGCTATTTCCCCCTTTGTTTCATCAAATATGATGAATCCTTGAACAAAGGTGTCTTAAGTGCTTGAGTGGGATAGATCTAGTTAATTTAGTTTATCTGATTAACTTGGAATACTAGTTATTACCATCTAAAGAGCATGAGTTGTAAGACCAACATGCTGCCAGCCAAGAATTATCTTTGTAAAAAAATACTACTACCTCAATAAGAGCTGAATGACCTTGAATTCACACTCAGCATCAGAGGAAAGCAAACCCCCTCTGAACAAATTTTGTCAAGACATCCCACCCCCATGATAGATTTGCATGAGGGTTGCCATTAACAGGAAATGATTTCAAGGCACACAACAACAACACTTAAGAGCTAGGAGAGTGACAAGTTCAAAGCTATGGAGATAGTGTGCCTCTTGCCTGTTCTAGAAATATTTACAAATGAATACACATATATTTAAAATGCAAATTTATTTTTAAAAAATATTTTCAAGCTGTGAATACAGTACTTGAATCCACAGATAAGGAATCCATGGATATGGAGGGCTGACAGTAAAGATTTATTGGAAAGCCCTACATTTGATATTAATGGAGTTACTGTAGAATTGACTAATGACAAGATGGTTCTAAAAGCAGTATCCATTTAAGGAAGTTAACAAATACAAAACTCCATTTCAGTACCTAAAATCTCTTTAGATCTGAAACTGTTGGGCCAGCAAAAATTGATATTTAAGGTGTGTTGTTGCACACAGTTGCATCTTTTTAGAAAGAAACTGCCTATTTCCACTAAAGGCTCGCAATGTAATGCAGATAGAGCTTCTTTGTGGCATATGATGTGAATGTGTTCAGTAGTAACTCCTGAGACTGCAGTATATTAATTTTGTACTAGAAAGAGAAAATAAACAAACTGCCTTCTTTGCTTGTTGATAGAACATGCTCAAGCCACATGCTCTCAGCTTCAGAGGATGGCAATGGCAAATCCATCTGAAGAAACCTGCCAAAAAACACCAAAACGACCATGATAGGTTTGCCTTAGAGTCGCCATAGGTTAGAAACAACTTGAAAGCACACAACAACAAAAACATACTTAGATAATGCCTCCAATAGATCTTAAGTTGCATCTGACTAAAAAGAAAATAATAATTACAGTTTGATTTCTTAAACAGCAAACTGACATGGATGCCCAGTTTAGATATCCAGATCTTTGTTAATGTAGTAAAAGATGAAAACTGTATTATTATGATTAACATGTATTATTCTAACACTGCTGCTCTTACTGCCACTGAGAACAATGATGTTCAGCACAGCTACTGAACACTTTTGCAGCTTGCAGAGTTATTCAGAAATAAACCCACAGTTTCTTGCCTCAGAGGGGTTCCTGAGACCTACATAAGGGAAATGATTATATGGTGCTTTCTCTTAATAAAGGTTCCAGAAAAGCAGATTAGCAGAGAGCCCCTGAAGGGACTTTGATCTCAGCCCTTGAAATTCTATCACTCTGGTTACTGGTCCACATCTTTTCTGTAGTCACTGGGATGACAGTTTCCTGAGCTGAACAAGGGGTCTCTTTGTGGTTGGACTTATCCCAGCAACATATGGATCTGAAAGAGACAGGCTTCAAGTGGATGGCCATCCAACTGTAAACAATGCCCTTCCTGTGAAGCATGAGACAGTCTCTGCCTACATTCACTTGGCAGGGTTTGGCTCCAGGCAAAAAGCCCTAACAAATTCTATATGAGACAGACTCAGATTTTTCATGCTGCCAGCCCTGGATGGGAGGGTGAACATGAAAATGTAGTTGGAATGATATAAGACCAGTCCACAAAACTTCTACAACATCAATGACAGTACATTTCTGTCATTGCCACTGCAAGTGGCACATGCCTATATGTGACTTCACCATCACCACTGGTCATACTATGTGGGATGTTGTCATACTGTGTGGGGTGATACACATTCATTGATACCACGGAGAAGCAGGGAGATTTACAGTAGGTTTGAAAATTGGGGCATATATAAATACTTGGAGCACATTTATACAGTTGTGAAAATAAGCTCTCTTTCTAGGTGCAGTCCTTACTTTCAGCCTGCATAGTATACCTATGCTTGTCCTGAATGATCCAGGCTGCCCCCAGAGAATTCCAGCCCCAAATCCCTCCTCCATTACCTATGCCATCTCCATAACGACAACAATGGCTGCTTTCCCACACAATCCCCATTTGTTACCTGCCACCACCGCTGAGGTCACAAGACACCCAGCCATGTTACCAATACTTGGTACCTTGTTTTGACCACAGAACAATTCATGCCCACAGCAGAGGCACTGGTCAGTCTGCAGGGACTGCATGGGATGCCAGCTGCCCATTGTCACTGTGGAGAGAGTAAAAAACCTGGAGCAAAAGGTAAGGTTTTAAAATGTGGGTTAAAGGAAGCAAAGCCCAAATTGGGTACAGATGTTGTGAAGACAGTCTGCATCTGATTCAGGGTTTTGGCCATGCATCATGTAAATAGGATGAAGCGAGCTCAGGGGGGCGGGATTTGGATTAAATAACCCATGTAGACAATCCCTTTGTTATGGTTATGTCTCTTCTTATATTGTTATAAGTTGTATAGTGGAAAGCACTTCCTCAGAGTGTGATGGAGTCTCCTTTGGAGGTTTCTAAACAGAGGCTGGATGGCCATCTGTCAGGGGTGCTTTGATTGTGAGTTCCTGCACGGCAAGGGGTTGTGTAACAGGAAACTTAGATTTCTAGGATTGGCAGAACAATAGGATTGGCAAGAGGACCTAGTAATTGAAAATCCATAAGTTTATTTCCAGTTGTCGACAAAGGAAAACATTGAACTCAGTGGAATTCAAGTTCCAAAAAGCTGAGGCCCCGAACAAGACAAAATGGCTCTTTTTATATTATTCAAGACAAAGAAGCTTCTTCAATACACCTGATTGGCTAATTACAGTTTAAACATACAGAATTCTTACAATCAGAACAGAAATACATGCATACATTAAAACTACATCATCACTCCTTACCCCCTCCTTTAGGAATTCAGTGGAATTCATCCTAACCTTGCTTCTGAATGTCCTTATCTCAGTAGTTTATGTTATGTCTTTCTTACTGGTGCCAGCTTCCATCTAAGTCAAGATGCACTCACTATTCCTTTGCTCTAGTTTTCCTAAACTCCAAGCCTTTATTTCAAAAACCATCTCTCTGGCTGACAAAGGTGACTCCATCTTTCAATAGTTTTTATATTTCAACAAGGAATTTCTACCACAGTTGGACTGGATGTCCCTTGTGGTTTCTTCCAATTTCATGATTCTATGACTCTGACTTATTGTGACCCATTGACAAAACCTCTTGGCAAGGTTTATTCAGAGAAAGTGTGCCTTGGCATTGAGAGTATGTAACTTGACTATACTCAGTGTGTTTTATATCTGAGTGAGGATTTGAACCTGGATCTCCCAGAGTCCTAGACAAGCCACTACATTATGCTGGCTCCATCATGCTACCAGTGCTAGAGAAATCGTGTGGAAGAAGCACCAGTAGCATGCTACAGCAGGGAAAAAAGATTAATGGTTTTTGTTTTGTTTTGTTTCCAGTTTCTGGAAACATCTGAAAGTATTACCAAAATAAGAACAATTTGTATCTATGTTTACCTCCTTATCAGCTACATTATGATTTATTTTTTATTTTATTTTGTCATGGGACTGAGTTGTAACATAGCCAGATGCCCTTTGCAAACCAAATAAGGTTAGGCTTAGCTGTCAGGCCAATATTGAAGAAGAAAACCTTCAGATGGGAGAGCAGCCCTTCCCTTAATTTGCCAGTAAAATTTCCCAGGAAGCAAGCTGAGCTGTAGCTCAGAGCTAGATAACTTTAGAGCCACATCTTGAGCTAGGAGCTGATTTGGATGGAGAAACCCACAACAAAAGGGTTGGCACAGGTATTTGACAGATTTTATTTTAATGTAACGTTTTATGTCCCTGTGTCTCTCTCAGCAGCAATTATTTGTGCAAGATAAGGGGCAAGAAACCTGCTGCTGTCCAGATGTTTTTAACTACAGTTTCCATAATCACTGATCATTATTCATGCTGGCCAGGGATTCTGGCAGGAGTGGAGTCACCTTGCAGTTTGGGCAAGTGCTTGAGGGCCACAATATATTGTTCGTTAAAGGTTTTTTTAAAGTAAGAAGTACATAAGATTTAGCTGTACATATTTTTTATTTTTTTTAAACTATGCATCATTGTGATTGCCTATGGCAGTGGTGGTCATTTAGGATATCCACCATCCACGTATGACATTATGCAAAAAGATCTTGTAACACATTTGAAACTAACTTCTTTCTTTCAAATGCAAGTGCATCTGAGGAAGTAGACTTAAGTCTATGAAAGCTCATGTTGCCAACTTCTTCCTTTCAGTTAGTCTCAAAGATGCTACAAGATCACATTGCATACCAATTTTCCAGATTAACAGGGCTATGTCTTTGAATTCTACCATCATGTATGACAGAGAAAACATAGTAACAAGTGTAAGAGTTGCTGTGGAACCAACAACACTGAAGTGGATCAAATGCACAAGATGGCAGATGTCCATCAGATACTTTGCAGGAGAGAAACCAGAATGCAGGCTCTTGCTCCATTTGGACATTGTATTAAACCAGGGATGGGAAAAGTGTGGTTATCCAGAGGTTGATCAACTCTACTTCCTCACCAAAATGAGCTAACATAGTCAAATGTTGAGGAATTCTAGTCCCACAACACTTGGGGGCCACATGATTCATACCTTTCCATTAAACCAGTCAGAAGAACCAAGATTTGTAATTTGCTTAACTGCTTCTGTAAAGTGATCAGCCAGTATGCACCAGTGCACAGAAGGATTCTGGATTACTCTGATCTGTGATCTCCCTAGATCATTGTTTTTTTGATCTCTGAAAGGGTTTTGAAAAAGCCCCTCATCCAACACTCCTGGGAAAATTGAATAAATGGAGATAATTTGATAAAGAGGAGATATTGGGATAAGATCATTCTTTCTGAAGACTGAAAATGGGTTAAAGAACAAGAAGCACAGAATAAGAATAAAGTCAGCTTTCCATATACATGGATATTTTATCTACAGATTCAAGTATCTATAGCTTTAAAAAAAATTTTTTTAAAAATATATAAATTCCAAAGAGCAAACTTTGATATTACCATTTTACATAAGGGACACCATTTTACTATGCCATTGTATTTAATGGGACTTGAGCATCCACAGATTTTTTTTTATCCATAGGGGGTCCTGGAATCAAACCCCAGCAGAGCTCACTGTAAATGGTCAGTTCTTGCAATAGATGGAGGCAAACAGTGAAGTTTCCCCAGGGATCTGTATTGGGATTGATGCTTTTTATTTTTCCTAAATAATCTGAAATTTGTGAGTGTGTTGTGAGAGTGTGAGAAAGGTGGCTAAATAGTTGACAATACTAATTTATGGTGGTGAGAACAAAAAATGGTTGCAAATATCTCCAAAAGAATCTCCTCAAACTGAGAAATATGCTTTAACATGGCAAATTCAGGTCAGCATAAAGTGATACACATGGGATTGGGGTGGACCCAAATTCACTTAAATTAGGCTGATTAAGATAGAGGTATTGGGGTTATGTCTGGTAAACTTCTTGATAAAAAAGTCAACCTAGTGTGCAGCTGCTGAGGGAAAAAACATGTTGAGAAAATAAAACCTAATCAAAATGAACACTGCAAAAATATCATACTGCTCTTATACAAACCTACGGTGCATCCCTGACTAACACTGTGTATAGATATGATCAGTGCACCTAGAAAGGATATTTACTGGATAAAGTGCAGACCAATGACAAAATTATCAAGGAGCTATAGCTGCTTATGTCTATTTGGCTTAGAGAAAAAGAGCATTAAGGGGAGATATGACAGTAGAAACTGAAATTTGCTATCAGAATTTACCTTGAAGACCCAGAAATCAGGATTGGACAGATTGATGGAGGTAAAGGTATTTATTAATATGCACCCTATGCATCTGAGGAAGTAAGCTCAAGCCTGCAAAACCTCATGCTACTAGTTTCTTTCTTTCATTTTGTCTCAAAAGTTGTACTAGCTTCCTTTGCATACTGATTTTCCAGGCTAAAACTGCTAAGTCTTTGAACTAAGTCTGCTGGTGGTGGCTATGTGTGAGCTGAAGGATGCTGTTGTATTCATGTTAGGTTTGTTGCCTTTCCATAGTTCCATAGGCAAACAGGCCATGCAAGTTTTCTTATGTTCATTTAAGATTTTCACCCTGCAAGATGAAATTTTCCACAACTGAGTTTGAACAAACAACCTCCAACTATATTTTTAAAAATATCTCTTAAGACAGAGTTTAAGAAAGTGAGCTACAGCTCCCAGAACTTCTCCAGCCAGCCTCGCCACTGAAATCTATTAACTTTTAAAGATTCTTCATGTTGTAGTCCCTCCAACCCCCTCAATCCCTTTTAAAACTTTGTCTTAATGTACATACTAAGAGTTGTAGAATAGAAAAATGTCATCAGGTAGTATGGGAATGGCTTTCCAAAGAAAGATGCTATTCCGCCAAAGCCCTGATGTTTTTGTGTGGGTGGCGATACAATTTTGTATAAAGGAACGGTAATGTATTTCAAAATATTAGACCCATTGAAAATGATTATATTGTTCCCTTACATATGTTGCAATGCTCAAAATATCCACCTGAGTCATTTTCACTTCCATTCAGCTGTTTCTGATACATCCTTAAACTCAGTTCCCACCCCCATAAAGCCTGGCAAAGGTCTGCCTATATATGTTTCCCATACATATGAGAAAGATCTATGCAGTGAAAGTCTTGGATTCAGCACTGCAACACATTTATGGCAGAGGTCAGTAACAACAACCCCCAGTTCAGGTTTACTACCCCCAGTTCAGGTTTGCACCCTGATGCCAATTTTGCTGGAGAAATTTGGCACTGTGGCAGCAAAAAGAATCATTTTTGCTTTAAATCCATTTCCCCCTTTTAAAGAAGTCTCTTGCCTTGTTTACAAGTAGATTAAGGTTTCCTGGAGACTTCCGGGAGCAACTAATCCACTTGTAAACAAAGTGCACTCCTTGTTTAAAGGAAAACAGGGCAGCTTTAAAGCAAAAACACTGGATTTTGATGCTGTGCAACTGAATTTTGGTGACAAAATTGAGGGTGCTGGCAGGGACAGCTCAGAAACTGAGGGAAGGCTTCAGGAACTCAGAGAGGGTTTCATGGGGCCTTGCATGTGATCCACAGATCATTACCAACCCCTAGCTTAGGGGGCTGCTGATAAGAACAGGACATGCCTGTCCCTTAGGGCTGCAGACATGCCACACAACCCTCCCCTTGCAGCCGTCAATACTTGGCTTCTCCACAGGCAAGAGAGCATGCCATCCAGCACCCCCCAAATGACACCATTCTATGATTCTATGATCTAGGGTATGCTTTTTCTGAAACAGGACATCTTTTGAAGTCAGGATAGCTTTGAAAATACATTTCTTTAGCAACTGTATTTTCCCCAGAAATGACAGAAAAGCTAAGATAGTCTGAAAGTATTTTCATAGAATCATAGAATCGTAGAGTTGGAAGAGACCACTAGGGCCATCCAGTCCAACCTCCTGCCATGCAGGAAATCCAAATCAAAGCATCCCTGACAGATGGCCATCCAGCCTCTGTTTAAAGACCTCCAAGGAAGGAGACTCTATCACCCTCCGAGGGAGTGCATTCCACTGTTGAACAGCCCTTACTGTCAGGAAGTTCCTCCTAATGTTGAGGTGGAATCTCTTTTCCTGTAGCTTGCATCCATTGCTCCGGGTTCTGTTCTCTGGAGCAGAAGAAAACAAGCTTGTTCTCTCCTCAATATGACATCCCTTCAAATATTTAAACAGGGCTATCATATCATCTCTTAACCTTCTTTTCTCCAGGCTAAACATCCCCAGCTCCCTAAGTCGTTTCTCATAGGGCATGGTTTCCAGACCCTTCACCATTTTTGTCGCCCTCCTTTGGACACGCTCCAGTTTCTCAATGTCCTTTTTGAACTGTGGCGCCCAGAACTGGACACAATATTCTAGGTGGGGCCTGACCAAAGCAGAATACAGTGGCACTATTACTTCTCTTGATCTAGACACTATACTTTTATTGATGCAGCCTAAAATTGCATTGGCCTTTTTAGCTGCCGCATCACACTGTTCACTCATGTTCAACTTGTGGTCTACTTGGACTCCTAGATCCCTTTCACATGTAGTTTCATTCAGCCAGGTGTCCCCAATCCTATATTTGTGCATTTTATTTTTCCGCCCTAAGTGCAATACCTTACATTTCTCCATGTTGAATTTCATTTTGTTAGCTTTGGCCCAGCTTTCTAGTCTATTCAGGTCATTTTGAATCTTGATCCTGTCCTCTGGGGTATTAGCTATTCCTCCTAATTTGGTGTCATCTGCAAATTTGATAAGTATGCTCCCAATTCTGTCATCCAGGTCATTGATAAAGATGTTGAATAACACTGGGCCCAGGACAGAGCCCTGTGAGACCCCACTGGTCACTTCTCTCCAGGATGAAAAGGAGCCATTGTTGAGCACCCTTTGGGTTCGGCCGGTCAACCAATTACAAATCCATGTAACAGTTACCTTGTCTAGTCCACATTTTACAAGCTTGTTTGCAAGAATGTCATGGGAAACCTTGTCAAAGGCCTTACTGAAATCAAGATATACTATATCCACAGCATTCCCTTCATCTACCAAGCTGGTAATTTTATCAAAGAAAGAAATTAGATTTGTCTGGCATGACTTGTTTCTCTGAAACCCATGTTAACTTTTTGTGATTATGGCATTGCCTTCTAGATGTTTACAGACTCTCTGTTTAATGATCTGCTCCAGAATCTTTCCTGGTATTGATGTCAGACTAACCGGATGATAATTGTTGGGATCCTCTTTTTTCCCCTTTTTGAAGATGGGGACAATGTTTGCCCTCCTCCAGTCTGCTGGGATTTCTCCTGTTTTCCAGGAGTTTTATTATGAGTACTGCTGGGTTGTCCTGATCAGACTTTGAACATACTGTATCTGCATTGCAGTTTTAATGAGGGTATTTTTGTGTTAATTGAATTATCATGGCTTCACCCAAAGTGTGCTGGGAACCATAGTTTAGTGAGAGTGGTGTGAATTTGTTCTTAAAATTCCCTAGGTCCCATCCACTCTTTTGCAGCACTTCACAACATTTCCTGGGGGAGGAATTATTATTTTAAATTAGCAGTTTAAATATAGTTGTTTTTTACTGCCGAGTTCTGCAGAGGAATGAGTTTCACATGCCCAAAACAACAGACATTTTGTTCAGAGGGCTAAGGACAAAGGATCACGTTTTTAAAAATAAGTTCAAACCAAGGACACTCCAGACAGTTACATGTACTTGAGAGAGCTGTATGTGTGGGAGTGGTGCGGACAGGTGCACCATGTATATGAACATCAAATGAACAGCAATGATAGGTGTAGATGTGTAAATATAAGGTAAGCAATACAGCATGTTTTGGGTGAGGAGAAGAAAGGAAGCAACCTAGTGTGTATCTATTTTTACCATATAGTGTTTGCCAGTAACATTTGTCTACATGGATTGTGACCAGGTACTAATGTCATGGGTGTCATCTACACAGTGCCTAGCTGAGTGCTAAAACCCATTTAAAGCGACCTATCTTTCGATCTTAGCACTAGTCCCACTGTCCCAAACTTGCCTTTGTTACGTAAAATGAGCTCATTGTTCCTGTTAGTGCAGCAACAACAATGGATTAGTTCCATTTCTCACCACCAGATACACAGGACTGGTGAGTCAATAATGTAGGCACACGAAGTTTCGTGACCTGCCTGAGGTCACGTAACAGAATCATTAGAATGCCACTATTTGTCTCCCCAAACCACTAGGTATCTTCCTGCCACTCAGCCTCCAGAAGCTGAAGAGGAAAGACCTGCTTGGCAAGAGGGAAAGCACTATAGTCAGGTTAAAACTCAGGACTAAGGAACTCTGGGAACTGAAAGAGATGTGACACAGGAAATCTATGACTGGATCACCTGGTTTATTTATTTATTTATTTATTTATAAATAAGGATTTTGTATACACAGCTGGCTCTGTCACTAGTACCACCATTGCTGCCTGTGGTTACCACAGGTAAAATCTTCCTTTTCCTCTTCTAGTCAGGGGTGTCATTAAAGGGGTGCCGGCTGCACCAGGTGACACCCTAAGGAAGGTGACACTGCTACACTTCAAACATCTGCCCTTGGGCTGTGGCATTCACCTGCATCTCTTTAAAATGCTGGAACTGAGTGGAGGAAATGGTGTGAGTGAGGCAAGGCTCAGTAGGAAAAAAGGAGACCTCAGTTAATTTTTTTTTACTGTTTTAAAATTTTCTTTAAAAAAATCACATCTTACCATAGAATCATATAGTTGGAAGAGCCCACAAGGGCCATCCAGTCCATCCCCCTGCCATGCAACAATATACAATCAAAGCACTCCTGGCAGATGGCCTTTCACCCATCTTAAAACTCTCCAAAGGAGACTCCACCACTCTTTGAGGAAGTGTGTTCCATTGTCAAACAGTTCTTACTGTCAAGAGGTTCCTCCTAATGTTGAGGTGGAATCTGGCTCTGAATGTACCAAATTCAAATGTACTAAATTTTCACTTTAACCACATGAAATTATATAAATGTAAATACATTTAGGCTGTAGATATGATATCGAAATCTAAAGATACAGTTTTAATTTTGCCAGTTGTTTATGTCAAAACTACTGCCATTGTGTTCAGTGATACATGGGAATTTACAAGTAACATTAGTACAAAAAAAGAATCACTAAGGATTCTGCATGGTGTGATATGGAAAGAAATTGGGGGGAGGTGACACCATGAGTTACTACACTGGATGATGCCAACAATAATGATGCCACTGCCTCTAACCATTATCTCCGAGGCTCCCACCTGTTCTCATCCTCCTGAACTGGTGTCACAATGGCAACACTGGCTAGCTGTCTTGGACTGTCACTGTTTGTAATGACCTCTAGCTGAGGAACTAGATAGATGCAGATGACCTGAACAACACATTCTGGCAGACATTGTATGTGTATTCTTTGCTCTGCTCATGTAACACAAGCCACCAGATAGGTCAGACTAAGGTGAGTGAGGCTTCTGGGCCACCAGCCGGGAAAGGCTGCCAGAAGCTGCCTGTTCCAACTCCCCAATCCTTGCCATGGAAGGAAGCAGTGGAGAAGACAAGGAACATGATAGAGGTGCACACCAAAAGAGGAGGACTGTCAACTTCCGCTCCTCTTCCTTCCCTGACAGGCATATTCACAGCAGGTTTTATGTGTTCACATCTGTTTTGGAAGGTGATAGTGTCAGAAGCAGCACCGAAGAATGTAGAAAAAAGAGCAGGCTTGTTTGGGATGGTGGTGGGGCACTGTGCAGGCCTGGGTAGATAACCCCTTTTTCCCCCCCCCCCCCCTTTCATCTGAGATCTTGGCCTCTATGTTTTGCTGCTGATATGACACATACAGGTACCACTGCTGGGTCACTACAGCATTTGTGAAGAGATATCTGATGGACCAGTGAGCAGGCGATGGCAAGGAGTTGGGAGGATGACTGAACTCCACAGGGTGTGCCATACAACCTGTTTTTATGCTACTTAAACTAACATATCGTATTGTTTTTAGATAATGATGGCATATACTATGTGTTGTCTTGGTTTCATTTATTATAATTTGGTTTCCCATTTTTTATGAGAATTTATAGCTTTGTCCATATGGGTTGTGTCAGTACTGTAAGACCAAAGCAGAATAGTGTGGAACAATTACTTCCCTTGATCTAGATATTAGAGATGGGGCTGATCCATGCATAAGGCAGCATGGCATGATCAGTCCAGGAACAGAGATGTAGCAGGAGCAAAATCCTGGTGTCCCTGTGGACTTCATAACTGTTCCCCTAAGCCCCATAACTTATCCTTGGCTTCCAAAACTAGTGTGATGCCTGGTATGTTTGGCAGTACTGTACACAATCCCATGTTCAGTGTTGATGGGAGACTGAATTGCCAGTACAGCTGGCTTCTGTCCGTAGAATGGGAGTGGGGTATGGGAAGAGAGGGAGGAGAGAGATGCCATCTTGCCCATCATTTTAGGCAGAAAAATGGCTGGGTCTGGCGTTAAAGAGTTGTAGCCAAAGTAGCCTTCTATCAAAGAAAAGGAATGGAAAGCACAGCCAAGAGCAATAAAGGAGGAGGGGACTGACCCAGCTGCAGTGGGAGGAAGCCTGGAGGTATTTTTGTAGTGACTTAATCAGCCCCATGTCATGCAATAGTTTCAGACCACACCAGCCTCACTCAGCTTGCATAATGTGTTTATGCTGCAGTCTCTTTGCATTGTGTCAGCAGCTGCTTCATTCAAATTGCAGGATTCACTGAAGTGCAGCCTCCCTGGCAGACTAACTCCAAATGGATATGACCTACTGACCTCTCTTTCCAAGTTGCTGATTACTGAACTCTCTTCTGGAGTATTTCACACCATCTTCTTTAACATTTGATTAAGGCTTATTGGGTTTTTTAAATTGTTATTACTATTCCAGAATTCACAGAACACAATTAAAAAAGGAAGTGTTATAGCAGGGGTGGGCAATGTGCAGCCCTTGGGTCTCATACAGCACTCCCCTAACCATTTGTGGCCCAAAGATCCTCATTGTCTGTGTTGAATTTGTGAAGATCTACCATGGTCATTATTTTTCTTTTCTTTATGTTGAGCAGTAAGACTGCCTTTGCACTTTTTCTCTTGACCTTCCTTGACAGTTGTTCTAGATCTGTGATGTTTTCTACTAATAGTATAGTGTCGTCTGCATATCTAAGATTGTTGATATTCCTTCTTCCTATTTTCACTCCTACTTCTGTGCCAAGCCTTTTTTCGTATAATATTTTCTAGTAAAACGAAGCACGGAGATGTGTCCTTTTTGGTTAGTAACACATATGGTCTCAGTCCTCACCTGTCTGTCTTGTCTTTCACCCTGTTAGGGCTGTCATTAACACTAATTCTCATCCCTATGAAATAAGAAATGAGCCCACATATCTTCCATCATTTGGAACCCATATATTCTGTTTTGAATATGAAAGTTATTGTGGGCTCTTGCTAGGGGCTCTAGAAAGTGGAGGAGTGGGCTATCCCTGCTGAAAATAATCATCATCACTACTCTTTCCTTTTAATAGGATTTATACCATGGCACTCCTTTATGCGTGTATGTTTCTGTATACATATGTGTAAAGAACCCAGTCCCCAGTCCTGTTGCCAGGAGGGATACAAGTATAGCTTTATTGTCCTTACAATTTTTATTGCTGGCTTCCTGAGTACAAAACTCAGTTTGTTTTTCACCCTGTCAGGCAGGTGAATGTTCACATTACAGGCTGGAACAAACCATCTGGAATCTTTATCAGTAGGTGTCAGACGTCCAGACCTAAAGACCCAGAGCCCTCCAGTTTGTCTTGCAGCTCCCGTTGTTGGTTTTTTCTCCCTCTAAAGAAACATCCTCTCAAAGATCCTTGGGATGCTTAAGGTTATCTAAGTCCAAACAAAACCAGCTGCATGATCTTGCTTGGTTACTGCTACCACCCATTGTTTGGGTCTACATTCCATTTCTCTAATAAAGCTATCCTTATAGAAGAATTTGTCGTGCAAACCTATGGTGTTGTTTGTTCGTCATGTTATTAACAAATGCAGACATCCTCCAGTCTGTTCATGTTATTAACAAATGCAGATATCGTCCAATATAATTGGCATAGATAAATAGGTATAAGTACAATGAACAGTGGGGGTCATGACAGTAGGTACATGAAATGGCCATTGAACTGAAATCTTATGGAATCTCATGGCCAGTGAAACAAAATAATATTTATTTGGAAATACATTTTTGAGTGTAGATGTTACAAATATTTATTAAAGTGACAACCAAAAAGTAAATATTTAAGTACTACGGCAAGAGTATTTTAGATGTCCAGGCTGGCAAATAGACATTATAAATATGCACACATCTTGCCCCCAGATTACTAAAATGTTATTAAAATATCTAAAAGTCATTATATGCCAGATATTAAAATGTGTTCAGAAGGAGAATAAGCAGTATAGCAAATAGTATGAAAATCTCAAAATTAAGAATAAATTTACTAGGCGGTACCAATCTGTATACATAGTGGAAAGCAGGTAGTGTACCAATAACTTATTTAATAAGTACGCTTGGGGGATAGTGGCAGTGGTGATTGGTTTATGGTGTACCTTGCTGTACTAGAGACATCTTGGAAGACAAAGAACAAATAGGCAATAAAAAAAACCCAAATAAAACTCTACCTTGAATCCCACAGGCTGTCAAAATTTTTAAATAAAAGATCACAGGGCATAATCTAACCAACATGAACATTTCTAGGCCTATTTATTTCTGATGGCCAGGATTAATCACATTTCACTCTCCTACCAAAATCAAGACTTTGCTTAGTGAAAAGAAATGGAATAAGCCCCCTGTGAATTAATCAATCATTCTCTTGTTATTTGCTTTTCAATTAAGTACAATGACATCCAAAATCCACAAAACAATTATACCTTTAACCTTTAATCAGCTAAGTGACACTGCACCGGAAACTTAGTTGATAGAAACTACTGGGTTGACATTACCTGCCCTCTCTCTACCATTTCAAGTGGAAAATATGACAGGAGTGCACACCCTTTATGTCAGCTGTGCCTCTCACTTGTCATACTGTAAATTCCCACGTATGTCATCAGAAGCCCAAATTTGTCTGAACTTGTTTACTGTTAATCTCTACCATCCAAACTACTGCTGGACTTCTTTGCCTCTTGCAAAAGCAAGTATATTCCTGTATCACATTAATGGGAACACATTCCATTGCAATAAAGTCTTATTTTGCATATTACAATGAACTGTGTGTTCATTAAGGAAGATACAGAGCACTGCAGCACTATATGTTCCCTAACATATTAAGAGCTAAGAGCATGTAACTGATTACCTGCCTTTTGACTTGCCCTAATCGAGCATTTTAATTTGTTGGTTTAAATGCCAGTACACAGTCTGTCTCCAGGTCAAGTTCAGCCAAGATGACAAACAAAATAAAAATTAAAAGAAGAATATAACAGTATAATAAAACTTTAAAGCTCAAAGAATGAAAAACAGAACTCAACTAGTAGACATGCCAATTTTAAAGTCACAGCAATGAAACATCAATAAAACAGAGCATGGCCAAATAAACAGACATATTAAAAATATAGGTAGGGTTTCACAGCCCTTTTCAGGTACTGCCACTGAAGGGGGTCAGACACACATCCCTTGAGAGGGTATTTCCAAAGAAAAGTACAATTACTAAGGTGTTATTCCCACTACAAAAAAAATCGCAGCAGGATGTGAGGTAAATGACTCTAGTTCCCATTTGAAATCAATCCTAATCCTTATCAGATCGATTTCAAAGAGGAAAACACGGATCAAACCCCCAAACCCTGAGGTTTCCTGACACCACTTCCATTTATTGTAAAATAAATTGATTCATCCCAATAGAAACCACAGGCGGATTCGCATCCGCCACTGGTGACAGGGAAATGGCAGGGGAGGCTGCAATGGCCCCTAACATCTCCCTGTCACCAGCATTCCCTTCCTCTTCCTCAATCCCTTCCACTCCTAGCCTCCCTGCCTACCTGGGTGCTGCTGGCTTGGGGCCCAGCAGTAGTGGCGGCGGCAGCGACAGCCCTCTCCTCCAGTCCTCCTCCTCCTCCTCTTCTTCCATGGTGCCCCCCACTGCCTGGCCTCCTTCTCCTGGAGGCCGGGGGTGGAAGGAGATAGGCAGCAGGTCCAGAGAACGCAGGATGGAGGATGCGTGCATGTGCATGCATGCCGCCGTACTCCTGACCTGCCACCGAACCCCCACAAAGGAGGGGAGCGAGGCAGGCCGGGAGTATGGAGGCACGCATGCATGTGCGTCCGTCATCCTCCATTCTGCATCCTCCGGGCCTGCTGCCTTTCTACTTCTGCCCCTGACCTATTTCTAATGTAGGCCTACCGGGGCAGAGAAAGAGAAGGAGGCTGGGCAGCAAGGAGCACAATGGAGGAGGAGGAGCTGGAGGACTGGAGGAGAGGGCTGCTGCTGCCACCAGCGCCACAACCACTGCTGCCGGGCCCCAGCCACCAGCACCCAGGTAGGCAGGGAGGCCGGGTGAGGAAGGGAGGGAATGAGGAGGAGGAGGCAGCGATCCAAGGGTGGCTGTGGGGTCCCTCTGGGGCCTATGCCACCTTGGATCACTGGAAGGGGGAGAGGGAGAAGGAAAGGGATGGCTGCTTGCCTTTCCCAATGGGAACGACAAGCGTGCCAAGGGAAAACCCCGATTCCAAACAGGCCCCCTTTTCATAGTGCTTGTGTTGGGCCTTTTGGAATCGAGGTTTTCCCTAGGGCAGACCCGGGATCAAATGCAAGTCATGCCATCAGTGGGAATGGGCCCTAAGAAAATCCTGTCCACTGTGCCTGCCACTCTAACTGATCTTAAAGATGGACCAATGAGAAGAGTCTCTCATTCTGATCTTAAAACAGAGACAGGTTTATGTGAATGGAGGCACTCCTTCGAATAATCTATATATGTTGTTCGGGAATTCATACCTGCTTCTTAAGTCTTGCCACTCTCAGAGGGGCTTACAAGTACAGTCAGCCCTCTGTAGCCGTGGATTTTTTTTATCCATGGATTCAAGCATCTGTGGCTTGAAAATATTTTAAATATATATAAATTCCACAAGACAGACCCTGACTTTGCCATTTTATATAAGGGACACTATTTAATTATTCCACTGAATTTAATGGGACTTGAGCATCCAAGGATTTTGGTATCCATAGGGGGTCTTGGAACCTAACCCCAGTGGATATCGAGGGCGCACTGTAATATAAAATAACCAATAAGTGATAACACTAGGGTTGGTAGGTCAAGACTATTCCAGTACCTGAAACTTCAGGGCAAAAACACAAGGCCCTAGGGATGTCATATGGCTAATGTCACAAAGGGCAAACCCTGGTGATATTATTAAACATGATACATTAAACATCAACCACAGTTGCACAGGGAGCTGACTCAGCTTCCTCCCACTCTGAACCCTATTTTAGAACCAACTAAGGCCTGCTGTGACGATTTTAACAACTTCTTCACAGATAAAATCTCTCGGATAAGGGCTGATCTCGACGCTGGCATTTCATCAGAAATAACAAGAGAGATGTCCAGAGCTTCCGTGGACTCCATTAAACTGGATCACTTTGAGTTTCTTGATACCGATGAAGTGGACAAGCTTCTTGGAAGTGTTAGGAGGACGACATGCTCTCTCCATCCCTGTCCCTCCTGGCTGACCGCCCAGGGTGGTGATGCTGTAACATCATTATTGCAATGCATAATCAATGCATCATTCAGAGAGGGAAAATTTCCATCTAGTTTAAAACTAGCAACAGTTAAACCGTTGCTCAAAAACCCCTCCCTGGACCCCCTGGTAAGGAATAACTATAGACCGGTCTCATTATTGCCGTTTTTAGGTAAGGTTATCGAGAGAGCGGTTGCCTTCCAACTCCAATCAGTCTTGGATGAAACTGATTATCTGGACCCATTTCAAACTGGCTTTAGATCGGGATATAGAGTTGAGACTGCCATGGTCGCCTTAGTCGATGATCTCCGCCTGGACATCGACAGGGGAAGAGTGACCTTGTTTGTGCTTTTGGACATCTCAGCGGCTTTCGATACCATTGACCATGGTATCCTTCTGGAACACCTGAGGGAGTTGGGCATCGGGGGCACTGCGCTCCAGTGGTTCTGTTCCTACCTCTCAGGAAGATTCCAGATGGTGCAGTTTGGGGACACTTGCTCCTCTAAGAGGGAACTAACATCTGGGGTCCCTCAGGGAGATATTTTGTCCCCCACTTTGTTTAACATTTACATGAAACTGCTGGGAGAGATCATCCGGTGGCACAGGGTGCGGTGTTATCAGTACGCTGATGACACCCAAATATGCTTCTCTGTGTCTCCGACTGATGCAGTGACTAAGGATGGTGTCTCTCCTCTGAATGCCTGCCTGAAGTCGGTAATGGGCTGGATGAGGGAAAACAAACTCAGTTTGAATCCAGAGAAAACGGAAGTACTGGTGATAGGTTCCCCAGGCCCGGGGAAGGAAATTTATCCACCTGTCCTGAATGGGGCCACACTTCCCCTGAAGGACGAAGTTCGCAGCTTAGGAGTACTTCTGGACTCATCCCTGCAGCTGACATCTCAAGTAGATGCGACGGTCAGAAGTGCTTGCTATCAGCTCTTGAAGGATTGTGTTTAGAGTTTATTTATTTGTATGGTTGTATTACTGGATTTTATCTATTTTTATGAGATTGTTTGTAATGGTTTTAATAGTCTGTAAACCACTTTGATCTATGGAAAGCGGTATACAAATAAAATTTATTATTATTATTAAAATATACCATTCAAATTAAAATAAAAATGAAAAACCACCAACTGGCATCCTATGACCTATGGATCCATGTTCTTGCTGTTGTGTGCCTTCAAGTCATTTCTGACTTATGGAAACCCTAAGGCTAACCTATCACAGAGTTTTCTTGGCAAGACTTGTTCAGAGGCGATTTGCCATTGCCTTCCTCTGAGCCTGAGAAAGTGTGACTTGCCCAAGGCCACCCAATACATATCTCTGGCCAAGCAAGGATTTGAACCCAAGTCTTCCAGAGTCCTAGTCCAATACTCAAACCACTACACCACACTAGCTCATATATTCCCCTTATTCAGCCATGCTCCATATGCATGATCATGGCACTACGGCCACAATCACAGATGCCCACCCCCCCAAACCTAACCAGCCAGCAGCTGCATTGAACGACAGTGGTCTTTTCTGCTGGCAACTGAGGGATTGTCTACACTAAACCATAAAATCTGGGTGAGCCCTGCATTTTCCAGATTCACAGTGACACTGGGCTTGTCTACACTATTACTACAGACATTAAGGAAAATCATCTCCAGTTTGGCCTATGCAGCCACATGTTCCCCAGTTCTGTGGGTGCCCTGTTGTAAAATGGTGGCCTACAAGCCAGTTTTCCCAAATCATTTTTGGCGTGGGACAGACAAGGATGGTCTCCCAGTGCCCAGCTTTGGTCCGCAGGGAAGTCACAGCCTCCAGACTGCAGGACTTCCTCGTGGACCAAAAAGAACCTGCAAAAAGTGAGTTCTTCTTGCGGTGCCATTATGATGCCACGGTGCACCAATGGCGCACTCGTGGCATCACAATGATATTGTGACGTGCCGCCGCTAGGCATCCGTCACATATTGATGGCGGTGCCCATCTCTACAGGGTGCCACCATTTAAAAATTTTTTTATTTATATACCGCTATTCCAAAGATCATAGCGGTGAACAGCAAGTAAGCTAATTAGCAAGTAAGCTAATTTGCCCCCAACAGTCTGAGTACTCATTTTAGTGACCTCGGAAGGATGCAAGCCTGAGTCGAGCTTGGGCCCTTTTGCTGGTCTTGAACTCGCAACCTTGTGGTTTCGAGTGAATGGCTGCAGTACAGGCATTTAACCACTGCGCCACCAGGGCTCCTCGTCATGTGTGAGGGGCGAGGGACGTCTAGAAGCATCGCCCCTCGCACGTGACGAGGGCGCCCTATCGTGCCTGTCTGGACTGGGCCTCTGGCTACAGGTCTGTGGCTGCTCTGCTTTATTCTCCCAGCCCTCCGTCCATCAAGGATGAGAATATACACATTTCTGCTTTTGCTGTCACACTCCTTTTGGCTGGCCTGGTACAAGCAAGAACCTCACCAACATGGTTTTTCCATACACACTCATTATCTGGTATAGGCAGGAACCTTGTGATATATTGCCCCATGCACAAGTGCCATCCACTATAGTCCTGCCTGGTCATTGTTGCCTTTAGACATGAATTTGTGGACTAATGATGATGGAAGGCGCTTTGGAGTGCTGCATGGCAGTGTTAGCCTTCTCCAAGCCACTACTGCAGCTCATTATATGGTGGACACATTACAGAATAAGATACAGGTACAATGGAGAAGTGCTCTAGTATGAGAGACAAAGTTTGTTAGATCCCATGGCTGTGTTTTGATGGAGGCTTATAATACAGATACAAGTATAAATATCAACCAAGCAGAAGTACTATATCCAGTTACGCATACAAATGCACCACAGTTTTAAAATGGTGAACTAGAATTTCTTTAGGATTGTCATTTCCTGGTAGGAAAGACCATGTCACCATTGGTCCCTAATAATCTGTCCCATGCCATCAACCACAAGTCCCTATCTCTACCACGAATGGAAATCCTCCATTCACATATCTGCTCATCCAAATTTTCTTGGACATACCAGAGAAAACTGAGATCTCTTTTCTTCTGTGGATTAGAAAATCCACTCTCAGTGTCTGCAAAGCTCTGCACCCACAACAAATTGGTCATGTACCCTGATCACTATCAATTCAAAGTGAGTGAGGTTTTTTTTTAAAAAATAGTTCCCTCAGGCACAACAGTATGATGTTCCAGCCCCCTGATGCCCATAATCCTTATGCAACAAGCAGGAGCAGGATTCCTGTTGAAATTTTTCAGTGCACCAGAAATTGCTGGTGGGAGTGGTTTGGAAACATCATACTGCTGCACCCCAACCACCAACTGAACAGACTTCCATCACTCCATGTGGCTGCTGTAAGTTAAGGTATGTCTGGGAGTCAGGTCAGGTTAAGAGATGCAATTACATATTTGACCAAGCAGAGATTTGAACCCTGGTCTCCAGTATAGTCCAGTATCCAAACCACTACACCACACTGGCTCTTGGCCACAGGAACTAATAATGCCACTCATAACATTAGGATTCATTTACTTTCTCATCTTCCAAGGCGATACTATGTGCCTATTTTCTGTGTTCTTTTACGTTCTGCATGGGGCAAATAGGCCATTCTCTATGCGAAGGAATAAAGGGTCCAAAAACTGCTATCAGAAATGGCACTTCGTGACACAGTTCAGAGCCAGGTTATCTGAAGGACTGTATTCTTCCATATGAGCCTGTCTGACAGATTTTAAAGGGAGACCCCTTCTCTCTGTCCTACCACCCTCACAAGTATATTTGGTGAGAACACAGGAGAACACAGGCTGCTTTCAGGCACGGGACCCCTGTCCTAGAAAGACTAGAATCGGCTCATTCTTTGATGTCCTACTGGAAACGTGAAGAGGGTTTTGTTTGTCTTGGGTGGCACCTTGGAAAGTGTCTAGGAAGAAAGGGCTTTTTACAAGAAGCTGTCTTGCTCATATTTGTTGCTCTTAATGGGTATGCTTTTAAATTGCTTTGTACTGTATTGATAACAATAGAAATGTCTTCATTAATTGTATTTTAACTTCTGTGTTTTTAGTTATGTGAGTCTTGACCAGTATCTGCTTCTTCTTCTTCTTTTTTAGTTGCTTTGACTCTCAGGGCTGGGGAAAAGACAGGATGATGGTGAAGATGATGTAGATAATTACACAAAATGAGAATGCATCAAAGCCCCTGGCTGCATTGCCTGACCTTTAAGTAGACATTGTGGAGCAAAGAAACTTCAAAGGGAAATTCTAGTGAGAGACTGCTAAAATACAATTCATTAGGATTCAGTCACTAGAGGTTTGACTCAGATTACAGGATTACTATCACAGTACACTGTGTTAATTGCCTTGCATAATTCCCAGATGTTTGTGTTATCTGCAACAGTTTGATGAATGGGCATTGTTAATGGTGTAATTTTCACTATCAGTATTTGTGATGTTCCATTTCCCTGTAACCTCTCTCTCTCTCTCTCTCTCTCTCTCTCTATATATATATATATATATATATGCACATACACACAACTGAAATTCTGGTTAACACTTCAGTTTAAATCCTGTTGTTAGTCCTGACTAGTTGACTCACCATGCAACAATTAGTTCAATAAGTCTCTACATGCTCTTAGCCTCCGAGGAAGTCAATGGCAAGACAAATCTTGCCAAGATAACCCCATGATAGCTTCACTGTAGGATCACCATAGGTCAGAAACGACATGAAGGCATACAACAACACCTTCTAGTTGGGGGTAACCAAAGAGATGCCATCTTACATGTATCAGATAAAGCATAATATACAGTGCGCCCTTTTTTTTATGTGGGGGATCTGTTCCAGACCCCTCAGCGTAAAAAAAAGTGTATGCTCGAGCCCCATTGAAAATAATGTACTTTGAAATGAATTGAGACCATGTGCATGATTTTGTAAAATCAATTAGGCTCCAAAAGTTTATTTTAATTTGGTGCCTATTGAGCAGCAGAAATTTTGGTGCTGGTAGCACCTCTAAAGAGGGGGTGTTCCATAACTAGGGTGTCACAGCAAAGAAGGACCTCTCTCATGTCAAAGAATCATAGAATCATAGGCGGGTTACAAACGGCCCTCAAGGGGCCGTTTTCCCGCCGCCGCCATTCGCTGCGTAGGGAAGCCCCAGCTGCCAGACCGCAAGGCTTCCCCGCGCAGCAAAAAAGGAGCAGCGAAATGCCGCTCCTTTTTGGAACGCGGAAGTGGCGCCGCGAGGGGTGGAGTGCGTCCTCGTGGCGTCACTTCCGCCGTGACACGTCTGGACGCACAGCGTCCAATACGTCAACATGGCGGCGCCCATGTGGATGGGCACCGCAAAAAAGTACGCGCTCTGCGCGTACTGGGAGAAAGGGCTGTCAGGAAGGTAAGAACCTTCCTAACCCTAATACGGCCCTTCCTAACCCTAGTACGCGCGGAGCGCGTACTTTATAGCGGTTTGTAACCCGCCATAGAGTTGGAAGAGACTGCATGGGCCATCCAGTCCAACCCCCTGCCATGCAGGAAATCCAATCAAAGCATCCCCAATAGATGGCCATCCAGCCTCTGCTTAAAGACCTCCAAGGAAGGAGACTCCACTACACTCCGAGGGAGTGTGTTCCACTGTCGAACAGCCCTTACTGTCAGGAAGTTCTTCCTAATGTTGAGGTGGAATCTCTTTTCCTGTAGCTTGCATCCATTGTTCCGGGTCCTGTTCTCTGGAGCAGCAGAAAACAAGCTTGCTCCCTCCTCAATATGACATCCTTTCAAATATTTAAACAGGACTGTCATATCACCTCTTAACCTTCTCTTGTCCAGGCTAAACATCCCCAGCTCCCTGAGTCGTTCCTCATAGGGCAAGGTTTCCAGACCTTTCACCATTTTAGTCGCCCTCCTTTGGACACGCTCCAGTTTCTCAATGTCCTTTTTGAATTGTGGTGCCCTTGCACAGAATATTGCCCTGACTGATGGGACACAGAGAAGGGCTCCTTCAACAGTCCTTAAATCTTGAGCAAGTACACAGAGAGGCACTGGTTAAAGTATGATTGTCCCAAGCCATTTAGGGCTTTCAGTGTCATTACCGACACCTTGAATTCAGACTAGAAACATATTGGCAGCCAGTGCAATTCTTTTAAAACTGGTGTTATATGGTGTATGACGTTCCACTCATGTGATTGTGCACACTTGGAGGTTTATCAGACGCGAGTTTTTGGCGATTTTTCCTGCCTATCGCGCAATGTTAGCGTCACCAACGTTGTGCAATAATGTGAAAGTGCAACGTCCTTCCAGACGCCATTCATTTCTATGCGAGCCCATTGCGCAACGCTCCTGTAGTTTAAGCATCATTCCTCCCCTTTTTGGGCATTGCGGGCAAAAAGAGAAGCCAGGCCATGGTCTCCCATTATCCTCACGAAATCTGTTGCAAAATGGTTGGTGTGGTAGGCAGCAGTGCAACGCAACGCTCAAGTTACTGATTGCAAAGTTCCCATGATGCTGGGCTGCTTTTTGACCCCATTCCCTTCCGGTGGCCTTCCTTTTTCAGGACAACCCCTTGGAGGGGGGGTGGCCTTGTCTTGCATGTAAGGAATCCCTTGGGGTCATCCATCCCTGCCCCATTCCTCTTTCCTGCATGGATACCTGGGGGGCTGCAAATGCAAGGGGCCCCTAGGGGTCATCCATCCCTGCCCCATTCCTCTGTCCTGCATGGACACCTCGTAGGCTGTAAATGAAAGGGGCCCCTTGGGGACATCCATTCCAGCCCCATTCCTCTTTCCTGCATGGACACCTGGGAGGCTGTAAATGAAAGGGTCCCCTAGGGGTCATCCATTCCAGCCCCTTTCCCCTCTCCCACCCGGAAGCACAAAGGTCAGGATGCCACCAAAACCTCCAAGGCGCATGCACAAATATGTTGTTGCGAAATGCGAAAGACAAAAGGAAAACGCTGGTGTAGTAAATAGTTCCGCAATGCATGGTTTCGCATCATGGAAATCGCAACTTTCATGCAATTGTAGCGCAATTGTAGTGCTAACATAACGTTACGGGGAATGACGGAAAAGCAAGCAATGTGGTAAGACATCGCGCGAAACAGTCATTTCGCAACGTTCTTTACACTTCCTTAGCGCAATTGCAGGGTCCAAAACTTGAGTCTGATAAACTCCTTGGTGAGGTAAACAGTGCTAAAGGCCACATGTAGTCACCAAGATCTTCAAACTACCCAGGTTACACTTTTCTGGCAACAAAAATGGGTGAACTGGCTCTTTTGGAAGCATCTAGGAGTGTCTAAATAAGTTGCAACCCCAAACCTTTTAAGTTTTTAAAAGCCCACATGTTTTGCAAAACTAAAAGTGGACTTCTAGGTCACAGATAAATCTGTATGTTCTGCCCTAGGTTTATGGCAAAGCTTAGAAAAGTTTTTTTTTTTTTTACTTTAACTGACAAAATGTCCCTGGCCTACAAGGAGTAAAAATAACAGCAACAAGAAGAATGAAGTTGAAAGGAAACAAAGGATAATTGCTCTTTCTTATCCAACAAATGGATAACAAAGAGATCAAAGCCGCTGTCAATGCTAGTACTAAAGATATGCAGATGGGAAGGAATTGAGACATGAGTTACATCTACATCAATGCTCAGGTTAAGAAATGTTTTATAATGCATTCAAATTTGCTTTTTTGGAACACTTGGATAAGTTCACAGAGGTCAGAAAGGAAATTTTCATTTGCGCAACCATGTTGCACTTTCTGATTTCCAAACATAGTGGCATTTCATGCCTGGAAGCATATAGAGTAGGAGGCCCACATTTCAAAGTATTGACTTGGCTGTGTGCCTCTGGGTTGGATACATCATCATGCCTGATCCTATGATATGGCTGTAGTACATCATTCTAGTGCTACAGAATGCATGAATTATTTTACTGGAAACTTCACCACAGCAACATATGGCTAATTAAAAAATCATCAGAGATAGCATAGCTAGAAGGAGATAAAATATCACTCACATGTTATCCCAAAACTATTCTGCTCATGGTGAAAGTATACTCATTAGCACAAACAGACTTGCCACCAAATATAGGGTAATAGCCCATAGTGTCAAGTTCAAGCAGTACAGCTACCTGAAATAAGATTACCCTTAATTGGGTCAGTGATCACTGGATCAGTGATTACACTGGTATGAGCCACTCTATAATAATCCATAGATTCTACTGACAGCCAACTTTTAAAAAAGCAATTATGCACATCAAGTCCAGGTAATTAATCATGACAAAACATTACTAGAGTATATATGCAGCTTATCCCCATCCACCCACTATTACCTGCCCACTTGCCATGATATGATTTTGCCCACTGAGGAAGGCAGAACACTTTTCTAGAAAGGCAGCCAGCCATATCTTAAATCATAACAATGCTATGGGACTTCAACTTCTTGTTTTCAGGTGTATCATAAATCTCCACTGCCTGTACCACTTGTGACACTTCGCCTACAGTGTGGCCATCCAGAAGCTGTTTGTGAACAAAATCCTGCTGAGTGTAAATCATAGAATAGGGCTCACAATGGCCAAGCTTTAGGAATGGTAATTTTAGGCTGGTGTAAAGCCATAAGATTGTGTGTGAATCAAAGCATCCAAACTGGTGTGGAGAGGGACTGTTGCACAACCTAGAAGGAAGATTGTGCAAGGAGGTCTCAAAAACTTATCACACAAGCTAGCAAAATTCCCAATACTTGTGTAACTGGCCACAAATTTAAATCACCACCAAGATTTTAATCTGTATTTAGGACTGGTATACTATACTATAGATTGACAATTAAGACAGATTATAGAGAGAAAATCAATTCATTTGAGAAGTGGTGCTGGAAAAGAGTGCTGAGGATTCCGTGGGCAGCCAAAAAGACAAACAAATGGGTCTTAGAACAGGTCAACCCAGAAATCTTCCTGTACGCCAAGATAACAAAACTTTGGCATACTTTGGCTACATCATGAGAAAACATGACTCACTGGAAAAAACAATAATGATAGGGAATATGGAGGGAAGTAGAAAGAGAGGAAGGCAGCATGCTTGATGGATGGATCCTATTAAAGAGATTAAAAGTATGAGTTTGAAGGAGTTGGGCAGAGCAGTGGAGGACAAGAAGACCTAGAGATGTCTCATCCCATGGCAGGATCACCATGGGATAAGATCAACTCGAAGGCAGTTAACAACAATACTATAACTATAAAAATGTTAAAATAGTTTTCCTGCTTAGCCAAGTCCCTTTGGCATTTGGAAAAACAACTCTTAATTTGCCAGTGCATATATAGGAATGATATTTCAGACTGAGACATGTCTATCATTAGAGCAAGCTCATTTCAGTATGTCTTGATGATGAATGAGAAGGTCAACTCATTTGTCATTTGGACAGCACTCACAGTACCAGTTTTTTCCCTCCCTCCCTCCCTCCTTCCCTCCCTCTTTCTTTCTTTTCTTTCTTTCTTTCTTTCTTTCTTTCTTTCTTTCTTGTAATCAATGTATGTTTAAGATCTCCTGATCTAAACTGCTTCTGAGCCAGTTCCAGCTCTTTTGTGAACAAAGCAAAACAGGTGGAAAATTACATCTGGCTGCAAGCCTGAGATTCTTAGACAATATCTTTGATTTCTCAATAACTGTATGGGAAAGATTCGTACAGAAAAACTCTTGTCAGTGCCAGCTCCCTGGAAGGAGTGTCCCCAGTAAAATGCCAAACAAAGAGCTGGGTACATACAAACCAAGAAACCTATTAGGTAAATTACAATCCCTGACACTGGGCACATTCTTGCTCTGAAACTTTATACATGGTATGTTCAAGCATGGCCTAGGCCACTGGGAGTGACCCTAGGCAGGGTACATTCCCCATTTGGATACATTTCCCAGCAAGAATGGTAAAACAAAAATGGTACATATCAATATAGATTCAAGAGCTAAAATAAGAACAGTATGGAGCAATGGTTAGAGCTCTGGTCTTGGATTAAAACTACTGACCTAGAAGATAATTGGGTGATGTGAAGAGAGGAGTTTGGCAAGCTTGAGTAAAGCCAGTCAATCCCAATCTCCAGAATGCTATAAGGAGCCTATGGTGAGAACAATATAAAACCAGAGGGTTGTCTATTAAATAGATGGAATCACTTGGAAACAGACATGCCAAGTGACTCTATCTATTTAGACATGAGCTGAAAGGAATGGATTAAAGCTTGAGAGGTTAAGTAGAGACAGGTCCAGTCAGTAGCGCAGAAATTATAACATCTAGAATTAGGGACAGTAAGTGAAAGAAACTTTGATTTAATGGAAGTTGAGGGTATAGAAAGAATTCAGGGAGAAGTGTTACTTTACTGAGGGGTTAAACCATAGTATGTATGCAGCCAATCTCAAGCTAGATATTTAACTTGTTTATAATACAATAAATTATTATTGTTTTATTTTCTAAATTTCTGTTTTAATGTTTTCATTTAAGATTTGATATAGAGGGCCACACATTATGACACTGAACCCAATAATCAGCATATCTGCTTGGGGTTTCAAAAACTAGATCCAAGGGCTAGAAGGAAAAATCCTGCATCTGTTTTACATGTCTAGGGCTGTATCTACCCTGCATAATTAATGCTGTTTGAAACTGATTTAACACCCATGGCTTAATGCTATGGAATTCTGGGATTTATAGTTTTGTGAGCAATTTAACCTTCTCTCTCAGCGAGATTTTGTACCACAACAAACTACAAATCCCAGGATTCCATAGGATGGAGCTATGCCACTTAAAGCAGTGTCAAACCGCATTAATTTTGCAGTGTAGAAGGAGCAAACACAGGTAGGGTCTGGACAAGAAAGAAGAAAGGCCATAGTAAGGAATAGCAGTAAAATCTGATGTACATTCAATCCTCCTCTGATGGAATTACATAATGGCAATATAATCCCGGGCTGCTCCTGATATGCCTAAAATATCAAACATTCATGTTCCATGAAATCTTTTCTCAGTTGTTGCTTGCTGGTATATCAGGTTTGGGGCTCAAGCCTTAAGAATCTTACAGTATATTGTATTTTATAACTGACCTCATTTCAGATGGTACATACAGTTGGCCCTTCTTATACACAGATTTTTTATACACGGATTCAAGCATACACGGTTTGAAAATGTTCCAAAAAAGTATAAATTTACCTTGATTTTCCATTTTTTATAAGGGACACCATTTTGCTATGTCATTATATTTAATGGGACTTGAGCATACACGGATTTTGTTATACACGGGGGATCTTGGAACCAAACACCAGCGTATAACAAGGGTCCACTGTATGTCTTCTATGACTCAGGGTTTCCATCCTACCTCATACACAAATTGAAATGCTGGTGATCCTAAGAGAATAATGCTGGTAATAGTTCTCCCCCCCCCTCAGGATTTTCCATTTTTGTATTTCCCCCTCCACCTGCCCATGTTTTCTCAAAAAGGGGTTCTGTGGATTTTGGTTTATTTTGTGTTGGTATTTCTGTAAATCTTAGGATTTCCTAGAACATGCTGATACATGCAGGTATGGCTGTTGCCATTACAGCTTTGTTGTCATGGTATGCCTTCAAATCGCTTCCGACTTATGGCAACCCTTAGACAAACCTATCATGGGGTTTTCCTGGCAAGATTTGTAATAAACAACTTTGGCTTCCTCTGAGGTTGAGAGAATATGACTTGCCCTTGTGCCCAAATGGGTTTCCATGGCTGAGCAGGGATTTAAACCTGGTCTCCAGAGTCATAGCCCAACACTCAAACCACTGCCAAGCCAGCATGTCTGCCATTGTGTTTAAATAAGGAAAAACACTGGAAAATATGTTCACTAATAAGTCCTGATGGCAAAAGCTCTGCACCAGAGTCACCTCTCTTTCTTAATGGCCATCTTGTATGGTTTGTTTTTTTTAAATGAACCGCTCCTCTGACCCAGCACCCTTGGGATTTTGGATTATTTGTTTAATTATTTAATTATTTCCTGCATTTCCCATCACCTTCATGCTACAGCCCAATTACCATACTAGTAGAGGATGATGGGGGCTGTGGCCCAACATATTTCATGGATACCAAGCTGGGGGAGCTATCTCAATGACCACATAATCCTGTTGGACCAGCGATTCCCAAATTTTGGCTTCCCAAGTGTTTTGCACTTTGGACACCATCCTGTTGGACCAAATGCCTCCCAGGTGTTTTGGACTTCGGCTCTCAGAATCCCAGACTGTTGGCCAAGATGGATGAGGCTTCTGGGAGCAGAAATTCAAAAACACCTCGAGGAACCAGAGTTTGAGAATCATTATGTTGAACAATAGTACACAGCTGTACAAGTATGTTGTTGTAGCAACTGTACGTATGAGAGAATGTACCATCCTGCCTGCATACTGCATGGTATACATCCCAGCATCACATCTGCTATATCGCTTCAGTATCTGGTGGTCAAAATTTCAGGTACCATTGTCATTCTCTTTGTTGTAAGTTCTAATCCCCTCCAGCACCACATAATTTTGTCCTTTGCACTCCTCTCTCTGTCCCCTTCTCCCTGGAAGCAAAAAGATCAAAGGGATAGTCAACCCTCCACCTGCTGCCTCCTGCACTTATTAACATTCCTTTGGAACTAGGCTAAATGGTGAGCATTCTCTTGGAAAGTCTAATCACATCACATCACAGGCATATTCAGACATCAACATGCAGCCACCCAAGCTGTCCACCTATATTAAGCTTGTTTGGCCAGCATCCCTTCTTCTTATCTGTTTCTTCTGAATTACAACCAGAAAATAAAAGCAGTCTTTCCCAACCCTATGAACAGAAGTTTTGGCTCCAGTCAGAATGGCTATTGGTGAAGAAGTATAAGTTATAGTGCCCAGTACATCTAGAGAGCACTATGTTGGGTAGGACTGGAAGGAGGGCAATAGCTGCATATAGAGAGGCACCTGGGAAGTTGCATGCTACAGATACAGTGCTTGTGCACTTTTAGAAAGGCATATATATCTAAAGTGCAAGATGCCAAAATCTTACTAAGTCGGTTTAGAACCTGCCGGATGGTCATGCCCTTCTAGCAGAATAGAGTGGATTTAGCTTACAGGATATTGATAATCTGTATAGAAACAGCTTTCAGTAGGCAGTAGCCCTTTCAGATTGTCTCCTGTTCCTTTCTACATATATGGTATCGTATTAATATTACCATTCAAGGGAGTTTCACATCTCTGCCAAAATCGCAGGAGCAAAAACCTTCCTCAGCTGCATTTCAAGTGTGTTTAAGATTGCCTCTTGTTTGAGTTTACATAAGTTTTCTGTTCAACCCATCCACACCCTGCTACATCTCACAGCCAGTGTGTCCATTTACAGTTCAGCCTCAATGTTATTCTTTGCAGATTTTAATTATAACTGATTTAAATAAAGTGGCACATGAACACTAAGGAGGGTGGCTCTTTCCGTTCCTTTCCCCAAAAATTAAAGCTGAAAAATTTTCATATGAATTCAACATTTCACAAGATTTTTGAATCTGAATTGAGACTTTTAAATTTTAAAGTTTCAAACTGGACTGTGAATTTCAGAGATACTTTTAAACGATCTAATTTTGAAATATATTCTTACTTTGAGATTAAGTATTTGTTTGGTACCAAATAAATATCTTCATTGGATCATTCACTATAAGCCTAGGATCTATTTACTGGTAAAACGCCATCGGGCCTGAAGAGGAAGAGCCCTCCCCTCCCTCCTTCCAACTGTCATCTTTTGGCCTGGGAGGGAGTGGAAGGACAGGCCCAATGCCAGAGCCCTCCCTCCAGTCCATCTGCCTTGGTCCAGGCCTCAGAGGGAGAGAAGAATGCTGGACCTGATCCCCTTCCCCCTCACCATTCCCTTCTCCTTTTGTGTCATGTCTTTTTAGATTGTAAGCCTGAGGGCAGGGAACAATCTATTATCCCCTCTGTTGTAAGCACCAGGATTCCCAGTGATTGGGGCATATAAATAAATCCTATTATTATTATTATTATTAAAACACCTCTCAAATGATTCTACTTTAGCAAGGCTTGCTTTTCCCTATGCTTGATATTGTTATTAAGAACTTCTAAGAATTTATCTGAAACAGATGTTAAACTAACCATTTTGTAATTTCCTGGATCTGCTTTGGATCCCTAATTTAAAGATTGGATAATTTTGGTGATTACCCCATCTTTAAATCTAGATGTCAATCTTGGGGCAAGTGACATGTTTTTGTAAGAAGACCTGCAAAGAATTCTTGAGCAAATACCATCCAGACACCATTATTTTTCTTAGTTGTTCAGATTCTTTTCCTGAAAAAAAATAGTTCCAGCACAGGTATCTGCTCTACACCCTTCCCATATAAACAGAGACCTAAAGAGTTTGCTCAGTTTCTCCATCATTATAGCAACATGTGTATCAAACTCTTTTTTCATCCCTTATTATCTGTTCACATTTCTTTTTCCTATGCTTGTGATCCTTTTAGTTTTCATTTGGGCCAGTCATCCATTTTATGAAGGAAGCCTTCTGACTTGCTTAATTCTGCTCATTCACCTTGCTAGCATCCTCTTGGATTTGATAATACAACTTTTCTTGGCCTGTAATTTACATTCCAGCTGAGTGTTTTTTCAATAACCCTCAAGTACTCTGGAGAGAGTTGACCTTAACTTTTCCTTTCTTTACCATCCCTACCATTTGTTTTAACAAAAGGTCCCTCTTTTGAAGTCAAATGTAGCTGTATACAACTTTCTTGCAATTGGCCACATATATATAAATATAATTTGAAAACACAATTGATTCAACAACACTCACATTTTGCACCAGCTCCTGGGCACCAACTAAGAGTCTCCTATGGTTACTTCCATTACTAACTATGCTGTGGTCCTTGAGACCTGGTCCTAGGAGGAAAGTCAGTATATGAGTGAGGAAGAGGAGGAAGAGACAGTGGTGGTTGTTCCAGAATATGCACTGACCCAGTCTATATGAGCACAGTTGAGAGCCAGCATAGTGTAGTGATATGAGTATTGGATGAGGACAGTGGGGGACCAGGGTTTGAATACCCACTTGGCTGTGGAAACCCACTAGGTGACTTGGCAAGTCACATTCTCTCAGCCTCAGAGGAAGGGAAGGGCAAGGCAAATCCTCTCTGAACAAGTTCTGACAAGAAAACCACAGCAGGGTTTATTATAGCCCTAGGGTTACCATGAATCAGAATTTACTTGAAGGCACACAACAGCAATTAATACAGTTGGAGCTACTCATTACTGCAATATTCAGTCTTTTTAGGGCTGGAAGGTCCTTTATTATAAGGGATTTCCCATTTTGGGGGGTTGGAAAGCATTTCCTTTAATATAGATTGAATTAGATGCCAACAAAAAAAAACTTGCATTTTTTGGTGTGGGCTGTTCATGAGAAAATGAGTGGTTTTCTTAGGCAAGGAATACTTAGAGGTGGTTTTGCCAGTCCCTTCCTCTGAAATATAGCCTACTACAGCATCTGTTATGTGCTGATAGTCTCCCATACAAATACTAATCAGAGATGACTGCACTTAGCTTCCAAGACCAGATAGGATCTGGTGCCTTTGGGGTATTTGGGCTGCTTATGAATATGGACAATATGTTAATTTTACAGAAAA
The DNA here is from genome assembly GCF_019175285.1 of Sceloporus undulatus. Classification (NCBI taxonomy): domain Eukaryota; kingdom Metazoa; phylum Chordata; class Lepidosauria; order Squamata; family Phrynosomatidae; genus Sceloporus; species Sceloporus undulatus. The sequence continues at coordinate 45,784,274 of NC_056525.1, read as the reverse complement.
GCACATAGCTAAATTAATGGAAGTCAGCACTTTCATCTGGTGTTTAGGCAGAAAACAACCTGTTAATATCTACTTTTGTTTGTTAACCTTGTAAGTCAATAACTTTGACTGTCCCTTCAAGCATACATGACTTGAAAATATTTTTTAAAAGTATAAATTCCAAATAGCAAACATTGATTTTTAATTTTAAATAAGAGACACCATTTTGCTATGCCATTATATTTAATGGATTTGAACATCCATGGATTTTGTTATCCACAAGAGTCCTGATACCAAGGGCCCACTGTATTTTGAAAATCTGGCAACTCTTAAATATTTCTGACACCTCTCTTATTTTTTTCTCCACCACTTTCAGCATTTAGTTTTGGGAGACAGCAGTATGACTCTGATGCTGAATTACCTTTGGGGCCTGGTATTGCCAAAAAGACAAATAAATGGGTCCTTGAACAGATTAAGCCTGAATTCTCCCTGAAGCCAAGATATTCAAATTAAGGCTATTGTACTTTGGTCACATCATGAGAAGGATAAAAGATAATAATGGCGCTTTACAGACTGCCCGTTTGGGGCGGCCTGTAGGGCGCTGCTTTTCCTGCTGGATTGGGGCCTCAGCTTCCAGAGCGGCAGCCTCCGAGGCCCCGATCCGCCTCTTTCCAGGCCACAGGGAAGCGGCAAAAGGCTGCTTCCCCGCGGCCTGGAAAGGGGTGTCCTTGGGGCTTCATGCCCCAAGGACACCCAATGGTGGCGGGGAGGAGATAAAGGGGCCGCTCAGCCCCTTTCTCCCTTGCATTGCTGGTGCAGCCGTCTAAAGGCTGCGCCAGCAATGCAAATCGTGGAAGGAGCTCCGTTTTGGAGCTCCTTCTTGCACCACGGAAAGGGTGCTCTATGCGCCCTCACGCGGCGCGACAACATCACGTCCGTGCCACCCCGTTTGGAGGTGGCACGTTCATGACGTCATAATGGCGACCCCCGTGTGGAACGGGCGCTGCCATTTTGTACGTCCTGGGGACGTCCTTAGGTGCGTGCATAAGGCACGTGTTTTGCCTAACCCTAGTACGTCCCCAGGACGTACTTTATGCCCGTCTATAACGGGCCAATATTAAGAAAGGTGGAGGGCAGCAGAAAGAGATGAAGACCACACACTAGATGGATACTTAAGGAGGTCACAATTGTGAATGTACAGAACCTAAGCCGACCAGTGGAGGAGGGGGGGGGCTTGGTGATGTTTCATCTACAGGGTCACCTTGGACGTTATCCCAAGGGGCAAAATTGGAAGTTTAAAGTGGTGCCAATGCAGGATCATTCAGGGTTCAGGAGCCTCTAATGAAGGGCAGAACTTCTGGTAGGAGAAGAAGGCAGAGGGAGGGCGCTTTGGAGGGAGAAATGGAGGACATGTCCTGGAAAAGGAGGGCATCTGGGGGGCTCAGCCCTCCCTGGAACCAGGCAAGTTTATGGACCCTCTCTCTCTGACAAAGATAGATAGATAGATAGATAGATAGATAGATAGATAGATAGATAGATAGATAGATGACAGAGATAGATGGATGGATGGATGGATGGATGGATGGATGGATGGATGGATGGATGGACGGACAGAGAGACAGAC
>NC_056525.1:45757776-45782661 GCF_019175285.1 Sceloporus undulatus | reverse complement strand
AGACAGACAGACAGATGACACACAGAGAGAGATGACAGAGAGAGATAGGTAAGTGGATAGATAGATGGATGGATAGATAGATAGATAGATAGATAGATAGATAGATAGATAGATGACAGATAGGTAAGTGGATAGATGATAGATAGATAGATAGATAGATAGATAGATAGATAGATAGATAGATAGATAGATCACACACACACAGATGGATGACAGACAGACAGAGATAGATGGATGGATGGATGAAAGACAGGGATCCTGCTTGGTCATGAAAGTCACACTCTCTCATCCTCAGAGGAAATAGGACTCATATGACTCTTGTGTGTATGTGTGTGTCTTTGTGGTTTTACAGAGTTTGTCTGCCTTCCTCTGACACAGCTTTTGAGCCTTTTGGGGCAAAGAGGCATCCCTCCCTGGTTTCCCCTCCCTCCCTGTGGCATGTGGGGGAGCACTTCTGGAGGTGACAGTTTTGAGCATGCCCAGAAAAGATATTTCTAAACAAGCAATGGGGATTTGTCCTCACCCATCTGATAGCCAAATTCAAATCTAACCCTAAATAATGTCCCTTTAACCCATTGTTGTGCTCTTGTGTGTGATAACCATTAGGCAAATGGGCTTGCTTTTCTGGAATGACTGCACTTTAACCGTTTTTGGGATGACAGCACATAGGTCCTGGTGGCACAGTGGTTAAATGCCTGTACTGCAGCCACTCACTCACAAACCATAAGGTTGTGAGTTCAATACCAGCGAAAGGGCTCAAGCTCGACTCAGGCTTGCATCCTTTCAAGGAGGTCGCTAAAATGAGCACCCAGATTGTTGGGGGCAATTAGCTTACACTTTGTAAACCGCTTAGGGAGTGCTTAAGTGCACTGATAAGCAGTATAGAAATGTACTTGCTATTGCTATTGATAACAACCTTGAATCAGAGTTGACTCAAGGACAGTTAACAGCAACGACAAATTGCCACCAATAGCAATTCTGTGATGAAGACTGCACCTTTAAAAATCTTTTAGCTTGTTTATTTTTTAAAAGATGTTCACTTTGTTTAGTTTGCTTGTTTTGGTTATGCTCTTTTTTTCTTTTTAGAGCAAGAATATTACACATACACACACACACACACACACACACACACTTTCCTACCTAAATGATGATGTCCAAATATCAAATGATGATATCCAAAGCTGGTTCTCTCTACTCCATCAGATTTTAGTTGTGTACATTACATCTGTGTTCCTTAAAACCAAGCAGCAGAACAGTGCTGTTCGGCAATGTAACATCATAGGTCAACTTCTTTGGTGAGGCTGGACCATTGGTCTCATCATTCTTCCTTAGTGACTTCTTACTAGATACCAGCATTGAACAAATCTTTTTTTCTTCTTTGAATGGTTGCCAATGACCTTTCCTGAATAATCAAATACAGCAGGCAGGCAGGATTTCCTGGCAAAGTCTATTGAACCTTTGTGTGGCCTCTGTGCTTGGAACCAAGCCAGATGTCATGGTTTGACTGGGCATACTGAAAGCCGAATGCCAGAGACCAGTCTGGCAGGGCAAAGGGACCAATTCATCTTCAGAACAAACTAACAAAAATAGTTTTAGTGTTTCCTAATTCACTTACAAAAATGTAAAATTATATCAGTTCAGAAACAAAGGCAGCACTATTGCTGAGATCTCAAATATGATGGAAATAATTTTCCCTTTTCCAAAATGGTTGTTTCTTTCCTTCCTTGGTACTAGAGGAGTTTGGACACATGCAAATCCCTAAAGATGGTTGATTTCTGCTTTGCTTTCCCTATGCTCTATTTCAGTAAAATTATCACAGGGGATGGAGACAGCAAGTCTGGGCATCACTTTTTCTTTTATACAGCTCTTCTGCAATGTAAAGAGAGTTCAGTGGGATGTTTATTTTCCTGCCATGCAAAAGCAATTGCTTTAATTTAACCCACAATGATAGTCTTTTCTGTAAGGCAACTTTTGCAACCTTTATCACCCACACAATGGCAGAATCCCTCAGGGAGGCCAGTTTGAAAGGGAGGGGAATGTTTTCTGGGTTTTTTCAATGTCTTTCTGATCCACTGATTGAATGCTGCATAGCTACCTTGAAGACCTGATCAATGGGAAGTTGAGATATATGCTTTAAAATAAGTACTCTTGTTTTTTTAAGGTTTGTGCCCAAATAAATCACTTAAGGCTCACATGAATTTATTTTTCATAGCTTTCAATATATAGTGGCAGTTTTGAAATTTATCATGATTCTTGCTATCGCTTTTCTCACAGACCCATCAGGACAGGTTTCACAGACTCATATCATCTACCCTTCAATGCTAATTGTCCTTATGGATAATTACTAAGTTCTGCTATGAATTACTTAGGTGGCTGGGTTTAGCAAACTTCTAATATTTGTTGAATCACAGGAACTGTGTGTTGCAAGCTAGCTCAGGAGGATGCTCTGCCTAAGAAGCCTGCAGCATTATTTTCCTAGTTCAGTTGCTAATATTAGGGTTCATGTATGAGCTTTCCACATCCTCCTGAAACTGTTGTTCAGGGCAGTGGCCATGCCATGAAATGACTAAACACTATGGAAGGAAGCATCCTGAGTCACAACTGGAGCATGTAAACCTGCTTCTATAGTTATGGCTCAACTTGGAAATATAGGAGGGATTTCTTTGAATACTTGTAGATCTGTGGTCCTTGAACTGCTGTTGCTTGCACTCAGCCAAAAGGGGCTAACATATGATGAAAAACGTCAGAACCTTTGCATGCAGTGACAGAGACTACACATTACAGTTCATCTGTGACGTGTAGCTATGGCTCCTTTTTATAAAAAATAAAACAGCTTTGATTCATTTGAGGCATGACTGGCGCTGTTCCTTACCAAGGACTCAACATTCAAGGAGGGGGAGAGGTTTATTTCCCCAGCACAATCAGAACCTACATGGCAACCACATCCCACAGGCTACTAAAATGCTCAGGAAAAAGGTTGCCAATGATCATAATGGGAGTTTTGTTTCCAGTCACCCTGGGGAGGGAAGAAATAAATTTCTCCCCTTTGCCACCTATGGCAAATTTCTTCTAAGAATCACCTCCCCCACACACACCAGAAGCCTACAGTGAATTAAGGAATACAAGATACATAGCCACATGCTACACATTAATTGAACTGACCCACGCCCTCCCAAAGATCTCTCAGTCTTTCCAGATTTATTTAACAATACTGATATTTTGTCAGTGTTGTTTTTACTTTGAGAAAATAGAAAATTGCTTACATGCTGATACATTAACAAAAATACAGCCTACATGAATTATAGGTAAAGGGAAAGGTTTCATCTTTGACAAGGTTGTCTAGTCATGTCCGGCTGTAGGGGGGAGTGCTCATCTCTCTTACTAAGCTGAGGGAGCCAGAGTTGTCAAAAACCATTCTATGATCATGTGGCCAGCACAAAACACTGCACAAAGCACTGTTACCTTCCCATCAAAGTGGTACCTAGTTATCTACTTGCACTTTCACGTGCTTTCAAGTTGTCAGGTTGGCAGAAGCTGGGACTAGTGATGGAAGCTCACTTCATCATGTGGTGCTTGGGCCTCAACCTGCTGACCTGCCGATCTTGCAATTGTCAGAGTCAGCATCTTAACTGTTGAGTCACCACATCACACCACTCACTATTTTCTGGAATACAGATAGAGTATCTCTTATCTGGAATTCTGGAATCCGAAATACTCCAAAATCCAAGACTTTTTTTCATGGGGGGCTAAGATTGTGACACTTTTGCTCTCTGATGGTTCAGTGTACACGAACTTGATATCATGCATAAAATTATTTAAAATGTAATGTATAAAATTACCTTCAGGCTATGTGTATAAGGTGCATATGAAACATAAATGAATGTTAGGTTTAGGCTTGAATTCCAACTCCAAGATATCTCATTACATATCTGAAAATATTCCAAAATCCAAACACATCCAAAATCCAAAACACTTCTGGCCCTAGTCATTTTGGATGAGGGAGACCCAACATGCATGTGATAAAAAAATAATCTGATAAACTGTAGAATATACTGATTGATACTTTGTACTGGGGACTATCAAGAAGCAGCCACAGCCCACTTCCAGTTTTCCAACTGCTTCTGCTGCCCAGAAACGATCTTCCTTCCAGACAACTTCCAGAGCAATTTGTGCTGTGAGGAAGGTCACTGTGCACAGGTATGCCTTCTGAGCTGATGAGCACTTCTGCATTCTTGCCTGATCACAGCACCAGTTTTTGAAAACACTCCAGAGATCTTTGGATTTCTCTCTGTTCTAGACTCCAGAAATCTGAAGTTCCTCTGATCTTTTGGCTAACAACAACAACAACAACAACAATATCTCTCATGCAGAATTTAGCTTGGGGAATATGATTTCCCAACCAAATTATTGGAAAACCGCATTGCCCAGACCAAGAACATTCTTTGATGCAATTCTGAACTGGCACACCACTGCCACAGTACCAGTAGACAGAAACATCCTGGATCATCTCTTTGGCACTGGAAGGATGCTTTCTAACATATTAAGAGCTGGAGGGCTTACTTTTTTCTGGCCTAGTGCTTTATGGGAAGAACATCATGGGGTGTGCCCCCAAGGAAGATGGCCAATAACTTTATTAAGAATGGGAAGAAGCTGCCACATCATGAGGGATGAACATGCAATGCATGAATGGGTGCACAGTGTGAATGCAAACCGTTCTGCACATGTATGAAGAGCTTGCTGGAAAAATGGCTTTTACAGATGTAATAGCTCTGTGTACCTTTCAGTTGCTCACCTAACAGTGAATATGGGTCATTGACAGGAGCACAGTTATCTAACTTAGTGCATAGCAGCCGCACCCAGTTTCTGCTAGCAATTTGCTCAGCTCTCCCCATGCCTTTTACAGCCATAGAAAGGGAGGGTGGAAAGGCAAGACAGGCTGTTGAGTGCTGAGTGCTGAATGTGCATACACTGTTTATTCTGCCTCAAGGTGGAATTTTTATAATGAATTTATCTGGTCTGCAAAATCTGTTCTTAGTATATCAGTATTGTACTTTGTGTTCCATTTGTAGTTTTTTTCTCCCTTTTTACGACCCTTCCAGATGCATTACGAAATAGGTTTGCCAGGTTGGATGCAGGACAAGACTCATGAAACTTTAGTCCAGAACAAAATGTGGGGCAGGATGAGATACTGTAATTAAAACCTCACCAAGCAGGATGAAGGTACCTGTTCCCCTTACTTTCCAAACTCCACAGTTCATCCTCAGCTGCCGCCTCCTGTTGTGGATATTGCCTCACCAGTTGAGAGCAAGTGGACAGGGCATGGAGGTACCAGCAACTAAAACAGAGCTGGGCACTCTTCCAACCCAAACAGGGAGGCAATAAACATGTTGGAAGGGGGTGGCCATGGCTGAAATGTAGGGTTTGGTACCTTTGCCCTGCCTGGTGGAACATTAATGGTACATCATCCTGCTCCACGATTTGTTCAGAATTAGAGTTATAGGAGTCCCATCCCCTATCCAACCTGGCAACCCTCATTACAAAAGAAGACATCATGGGAAATATATATTGATAACAGTGGGATTTGTATTGTGCAAACTGAATAGCTAGTGGCAGTGACTGAAGAGTCAATGGACAGAGGCAGTGGGGTTGTAGGACTTTGGCAACAGGTCTGGCTATGTGGGACTCAAGTTTGTCTCATATTTACATATTATGAGATCAGGGAATTTTCCCCAGATGCTTGATTTGGTGACCTTTGTTCCCTTAGTGGGAGTGTCAGTGCCAAAGCCCCAGGGCAGGTGGCGGCATTACTATGGTAATTTGGCTTGAAAGCCAAGGAGCACAGTTGATAGCAAGGTTTCCAGATTGTGCCAAAAAATTAGCAAATAGTTTTTGCCAAAGTGGGAATATTCACATGATAGATCAACTGCTTGAGCATTACTGTGAGCCCAAGTACATAGAGTCAGGTTCTGACAGCTATTTTTTACAAAAGTATACTTGTTTTACATCCTGCTAAAGGCAGGTCTTTGCTCTTGACCCTGTCCTTGCATTCACTGAGGATAAGGTTACATATCTTCAGGATTTCAGTGATCTGTCCTTTCTGATGACAATAATATTTTCTATAGAATTGTTAACAATCTGTAAAATACATGAAATGCTTTAAGTGCTGCGTAATCTAAAAGGCAGCAATCTAAAAGGCTTGGAGAGGCTTGCAGTTTAAAAGACACATAACAACAAAGAAAACAAGAATGTGGATGTCAGAGGAAAACATGCAGGCTTAGGTATCAGCTTTAGAATGAGTATACATGTTTAACGTGTTTAGAATTGTATACATAAAGTATACAGCTGAAGCTACATTAATTGCCAGCTAAGACTGTATAATTCCCCCCTTCACATATGTACACCTGTCTTGTGTCTGTGTGGTGTGCAAAGTGCAAAGTGATCTACAAACCACAAAGCACATTTCATTCCAAATTGTTTTGATGTACAACTTGGAATAAGTTTATTTCTAATTATATGTTACAATTATATATACTATATATTGAGAGCCAGCAAGGTGTAGTAGCTTGAGTGTTGGGCTACGACCGTGGAAGACCAGGGTTTGAATCCCCACTCAGTCATGGAAATCTACTGGATGGACAAGTCACACTCTCTCAGCCTCAGAGGAAGCAAGGGAAAACTCTCTGAACAAATTCTGCCAAGAAAAAAATATGATAGGTTTGCCTTGGGGTCACCATAAGTCAGAAATGACTTGAAAGCATATAACAACAATGCTATATGTTACAATGTTTTAAACAATTTACAAAATATTTTGTAATCTGGTTTAAGATTTTATACTGTCAAAACAGTATAAAAATATTAGGTGAGGTGGGGAAATGACAGTAGAATAATAGGATCATAGAGGTGGAAGCGACTACAAGGGCAGTAGATGAGTGAGAGTATGTTGAGAGGCATGGGGGAGGTAAGGAATAATAAAGGCACCGCGAGCCCTTCCAATGTGTATATCCCTTGTTTTTTGGTATTCGGTGATTCAGTCTCTCTCTCCTTTCATCCCTATTTCTTCCCTCACCTAACCTGTGCCATTATGATGCGTAATATCTATCTCTCCTTCCATTCACTCTCCTAGCCAAAGAGATCTGAGGGTCAGTCCAACTGTACCACAAACCCTGTCTCTGCTCCTGTGCAATGCCAGGTCTGTTAGGAACAAGACCCACATTATATATGATCTAATAGATGATAAGAGCTGTGACCTGGCTTGCATCACTGAGACCTGGCTTGGGCCTGAAAATGAAGCAGTGTGGGCACAGGCCCTTCCAGCCAGGTACTTAGTTAAGGACCAGATCAGGTTAGGTGGGCGGGGGGGGGGGGGCGGTTGCCTTGATCCATAAGAACACCCTTTCCTTGACCAGGAACCATGTCCGGAAGACTGACTTCATTGAGTGTATTTACCTGACCCTGAAGGCCAGGGACAGTCTGGGGATTCTGTTGGTCTACCGACCACCCTGTGCGCTAACAGACTCCCTGACCGAGCTGACACAGCTGGTCTCAGAACTGGTGTTGGAGTCCCTTAGGCTTCTGGTCCTGGGGGACCTCAACATCCCTTTCGAGGCCAGTCAATGTCCATCTGGTGTGGCTCGGGAGTTCATGGCTACTATGACTGCCATGGGCCTGTCCCAATTGGTCTCGGGGCCCACACATTCTGCTGGTAATACGCTTGATGTCGTCTTCTGCACAGACATGGATATGGTTCCATGGGCAGAGATAACCAATGTCTCTCCCCTATCATGGACGGACCATTTTCTGGTTGAGGCTAGAATCAAGGCTTCTACCCAAATCCCTTCCGGGGGTGGTGGACCTATTAGGATGGTCCACCCTCGAAGGCTGATGGAACCCAAAAGGTTCCAAGAAGCCCTAGAGGGATATATGGTTGGAACTGATGGCGATTCTGTTGATGCCCTGACTAACACCTGGGATATAGATCTCTCCAGGGCTATACACAGCATCTCTCCCAAGCATCCTTTCCAGCCTGCTTCCAATAAAAAGCCCTGGTATACTGAAGATCTCAGGGTGAGGAAGCGGGCTGTGCAACAACTAGAGCGCAACTGGTGAAGACACCAGCACTTAGCCAACCAGGCACTCCTGGACTCCCTTTTGAGAGCCTACGGAGCGACAATAAGTGCACCAAAGCACTAGTTCTATGCTGCACGTATTGCGTCTGCGGAGTCGCGTCCGGCAGAGCTATTCAGGGTTGTGAGGGAGCTGACTCAGCTGTCTCCCTCACTGAATCCCAATTTGGAACCATCTAAGGCCTGCTGTGACGAGTTTAATAACTTCTTTGCGGATAAAATCTCTCGGATTAGGGCTGATCTCGACGCCAGTATTTGTTCAGAATCTAGAGTAGAGGTATCCAGAGCTTCCGTGGACTTTGTTAAACTGGATCATTTTGAGTCTGTTAGTACTGAGGATGTGGACAAGATTCTTTGCAGTGTTAGGAAGACGACATGCTCTCTCAATCCCTGTCCTTCATGGCTGGCAGCTCAGGGGGGAACGGCTGTAACCATCATGTTGTGCCGTATTATTAATTCATCTTTTATGGAAGAGCAGTTTCCATCTAATTTAAAAACTGCAGTTGTTAAACCTCTGCTTAAAAAGCCCTCCCTAGACCCCCTGAATCGGATTAACTATCGGCCTGTTTTGCTGCTGCCTTTCTTAGGGAAGGTGATCGAGAGAGCGGTTGCATTCCAGCTCCAAGGGATCTTGGATGAAACTGATTTTCTAGACCTATTTCAAACTGGCTTCCGGGCGGGCTATGGAGTTGAGACTGCCATGGTTGCCTTAGTCGATGATCTCCGCCTGGGCATGGACAGGGGTAGCGTGTCCCTGTTAGTGATCTTGGACAGCTCAGTGGCTTTCGATACCATTGACCATGGTATCCTTCTGGAACGCTTGAGGGTGTTAGGTATCGGGGGCACTGCGCTCCAGTGGTTCCGTTCCTACCTCTCGGGCAGATTCCAGATGGTGCAGCTGGGGGACTGTCGCTCCGATAAGAGGGAACTAACATTGGGTGTCCCTCAAGGAGTGATTTTGTCCCCTATGTTATTTAACATTTACATGAAACCGCTGGGAGAGATCATCCGGAGACACGGGGCGCGGTGTTATCAGTACGCTGATGACACCCAAATATGTTTCTCTGTGTCTCCGACTGATTCAGTGACTAGGGATGGCATCTCTCCTCTGAATGCCTGCTTGGAGTCAGTAATGGGCTGGATGAGGGAAAACAGACTCAGCTTGAATCCAGAGAAAATGGAAGTACTCGTGATAGGTTCCCCGGGCCCGGGGAAGGAGGTTTGTCCGCCTGTCCTGAACGGGGTCACACTCCTGCTTCTTTGGATGAACTCTCTACACTTCTGAACTCTTCCAAACCTGCAACTTGTTCTCTTGATCCATTTCCTACTTGTCTTCTAATTTCTATAGCTCCCTCTTTTCTACCCTCACTTCTCCATATCTTCAATCTCTCTCTCTCTACAGGCTCCTTCCCATTGGACTTTAAACATGCTCTCATATCCCCAATTCTGAAAAAACATTCTCTTGACCCCTCCTCTTTGTCTAGCTATCATTCGATTTCTCTTCTTCTCTTTCTTTCTAAGGTTTTGGAACGGGTTGTCTATTCTCACTGTCTTGAGTTTCTTGAAGCCAACTCCATTCTCGATCCCTTTCAGTCTGGTTTCTGCCCACTGCATTCCACAGAGACAGCTCTCACTAACATCTCAAATGACTTTTTACGAGCCAAGGCTAATGGCCTTTACTCTGTTCTCATCCTTCTTGATTTGTCTGCAGCCTTTGGCACCGTTGGTCACTGTCTTCTAGTGGATATACTTTCTGACCTTGGGTTCTCAGACTCTGTTCTCAACCGGTTTAGATCTTATTTGTCAGGCAGATCTTTTGCAGTGGCCACAGGTGGTCAGACTTCATCCTCTGTCCCCTTATCTGTTGGAGTTCACCAAGGCTCTGTTCTGGGTCCCCTTCTGTTTTCTCTCTACACACTGTCCTTAGGTAAACTCATTAGCTCTTTTGGTTTTTCCTACCATCTGTACGCCGATGACACTGTCATGGCCAGCCAAGAGCAGGGGTCGGAGGATGAGGAGGAGGATGTGGCTCCTCAAGTGCAAGAGGAGTTGGAGGCTATACCAGGTCCTAATCCTGCCCTGCCAGACCCCAGCCCTGATCTCCCAGCCCCAGGGGTTGAAGCTCAGCCAGGTTCTAGCATTATGGGGATTCCTCCTGAGGCTCAGCAGCCTAGTGGTGACTCTGGGGAAGAACCAAGCCTGGAGGTTACTTCCTTTAGGCAGCGGAGAGCTGAGAGTGCTTGTGTGCATCAATCCAGGAGGCTTGCTGAGAAGCAAGGTGTTGATAAGCCACAGGTGGCACAAAGGAGGTCGTCCTGTATTTAAATAGCTACAGAATGCTGACCCTTTGCCAGTAATTATTGCAGTATCCTTCTTGGTGGTTGCTGTCAGCACTGGCTTCTTGTTTCCTTGAACCCTTGTTTGCCTTTGGAATGAACTGGACTCTGGTTACCTTCTGGCTGCCCTGACCTTGGACCGAACTGACTTCCGTGAACTCTGGTATCCTGACCTTGGCTTGTTTCTGGTGTGTTTCTCTCGGACTAACAGAAAGTTCTGTAGACTGTCTCCCAGCTCCTTTCTTGCTGAGCCATCCTTATCAGAGTTAGTTTGTGTGCGTGCTGGCCGCAGTCCAGGACAGAATAATTGCTGGCCTTATTCAAGCTGATAAGGAGATGGCGGATGCAGCTCTAATTAAAGAACTCCTGCAGCATAATTCACAGCTTATTAATCAAATAGCTGTGTTAACACAGTCTGTAGCAGAGCTTCAGAACCAGGACCCAGTTCCTTAGCCTCCCCAGCCCTCACCCAGGATGAAATGCCTCACTGTCTTGCCTGAAAAATTTGCTGGAGACAGGACATTACTGGACAGCTTTTTGGCAAGCTGTAAGCTCCACTTCACAGTCAGAGAGACTGACTTCCCCACAGACTCACATAAAGTAGCCTTTATCATCACCTTGCTGTCTGGGCCTGCGAGCAAATGGGTGACTCCTTTCCTTAATGAGAATAGTCCTGTTTTAGACAGCTTGCTGGATTTCCTGAAGGAGTTCTAGGCCACTTGGGGAGACCCAGTCAAGGCATAGACTGCAGAACACTGGCTTTTGAATCTGCAACAGGGCCAGGGCTTGGTATCTGACTACTCTGTGGCTTTTCGCCTTCTAGCCCAGGATGTTACCTGGAATGACAGTGCTTTGCAGGCTATATTTCGTCATGGCCTGGCTCCTGAAATCTTAGACGAACTGGCCCGCTCCGAGCCTCCTGATACGTTGTCGGCATTGATAACTCAGGCCATCCGCATGGACTGTCATCTTGCTGCTCGCCGACAGGCCTGACAAACTGGCTCTCCACTCTCTCCGTTGCCCACACCATTGACTCCTGATGCTCTTTCGGAGGCTGCTTCTCCCAGGCCGATAGGGGAGCCAATGCAGCTGGGAGGAGCGCGGCCCTGAGAAAAACGGCGGAGGAAAGAGGACCTCTACTGCAGACTCTTGGGACATTTTGCCACAGTTTGCCCCACTAAGGGCTGCCGAGTTGACCATCTTGGGGCATCTTTGGAACCTGCCTCCTCTACTACGGCTTCCCGAAAGGACCCCCTGCTGGTGGCTGCCAATCTGCAGCTCCCTTCCATGGAACTCTTGCTAGTGGGGGCTATGATAGATTCGGGAGCTTCCAGTTGCTTTATGGACTTGGCCTTTGCCCGACGTCATGGTATCCCGCTGGAGGCGCTGCCCGAGCCCAAGCTGGTGGAGACGATTGATGGTTGGCTCCTCGGGTCAGGCGTTGTGACAGATCAGACTCTGGTGCTTCACCTTGAGATTCAGGGCCATGTGGAGGAGCTTCAGTTTTTGCTGGCGGCAGTCCCTCATTTCCCGTTGGTGTTGGGCATGTCTTGGCTCTCTCAGCATGACCCGCACATTTGTTGGTCCCGGCGGGAGCTCTTGTTTGGGTCGGAGTATTGCCAGGAGCACTGCTGGCTGGAGCGGATCCCAGCTGCGGTGGTGGTGGAGGCCCAGGATGGCAAGGGGACGTTACCAGAGAAGTACTGGGACTTTGCAGACGTCTTCAATAAGAAGGAGGCGGACCGGCTTCCCCTACACCGGCCCTATGACTATGTCATTGACCTGGTACCGGGGGCCCTTATTCCAGCGGGGCGTCTCTACTCTCTCTCAGAGCCTGAGCTGGCGGCTTTGAGGGATTTTTCAGAGAAAAACCTTCAGCGGGGATTCATCCGTCCCTCCAAGTTCCCTGCGGGCACCTCAGTCCTATTCGTCCGCAAAAAGTGTGGGGAGTTGCGCCTCTGCAACGACTATCGGGCCCTGAATAAGATCACCGTCCGGAACCGCTACCCCTTGCCGCTGCTTCCAGAGTTGTTGGAGTGGCTACGCCATGCCAAAGTCTTCACCAAGCTAGATCTTCATGGGGACTAAAACTTGGTGAGGATTCAGGCTGGGGACGAGTGGAAGACAGCCTTCCAGACTCGGTACGGGCATTATGAGTATACGGTCATGCCCTTTGGACTCTGTAACTCCCCCGCCGTCTTCCAGCACTCCGTTAATGATGTATTCAGGGACTTTTTGGACTGTTTTGTTATCATTTACCTGGATGATTTTTTGATTTATTCTCCAAGCCAGGCTGCCCATGACGCCCATGTTTGTGCCGTTCTCCAGCGCTTGAGGGAACACTGCCTGAACGCCAAGCTGGAGAAGTGTGCCTTTGATCTTTAGGAGGTGGACTTTTTGGGATACCTTGTCTTGGCACAGGGTGTGGCCATGGACCAATCCAAGGTCGAGTCGGTGTTGTACTGGCAGCCCCCTCGCAACAGGAAGGACGTTTAAAGCCCTCCATGGGTTGGCTCCTCCTTATTTATCAGACCTTCTTTCTCCTCACCTTCCCACTCGGCCTCTCCGTTCTGGTAGTCAAGGTCGGCTATCCCAGCCCAGGATTTTCTCTGCCCCATCTTGGATTTGCCCCTTTTCACCTGCTGCCCTTCACTCCTGGAACCTTCTTCCCCCGCGAGCAAGAGCCATCACTTCTTTAACCAGCTTCAAAACGGAGTTGAAGACCATCCTGTTCAGAGAAGCATTCCCAGGCATTGGGTGATTGTCACTTGCTATTTGATGTTCTTTTTTGTTGCCTGTTTTATTGAACCATTTCCTGTATTGCTATGTATTTTATATGTATTATCCTATTATTTCTTAGATTGTATGCCATAGGCAGGTTTACTCTTTTATATTTATTGTTTTATGTACAGCGCTGTGCAAATCTACAGTGCTATATTAATAATAATAATAATAATAATAATAATAATAATAATAATAGGCATTAATATATGTGTGCTGTCCTCCTCTATGATGTGTGGTGGCATACTGTGCTGTCTATGGACTCTGCCACCTCATTTGATTTCAGAACTATCTGTTACTTTGATACTGTCTCCTCCTTCTCCAGTACTTGTGTGATATTGCAGACATCTCATCAGAAGAACACAAGGCCTCATTGGAGACCTCAGATTACCTTTCCTCATAGCTCTAATAATATTTCTTCCAAAGTCCATGGGATCTACTCTGCTGTGTTTGTGATCCAGCCCTTGCCAAACAGAAAGGTAGGGATAAGTGGGCTATTGATTCTTCTCCACCCACCATGTCCTGTAAATACAAGCCTTTGTGCCTGGGAGGATAAACAGGGTCATTGCCCTATGTATTTCAAATGTAGACAGAAAGAGAGAGAATTCTCTGGGAGGTCACTGAGAGGTAAAAGCACTGTGTGGCATTCCCTGGAGCGACCTCTTTCTCTCTCCTGCACCCTTCTGCTTCAACAGTGCCTAACTGGTTGCCGTTTCCAACTGCAAGGTCAAATAGAAGGCACCAGTTTCCCTCCAACTGTTTGCTTAGCCCCAAACAGACCTGTTGGCTGCAAACAGAAGATGGAGGTATTCTGGGTTGTTATACTTGTGGTGTTGGGGTGTCCTTGTTTCTCAGCTCTCAGGCAGAATCAATATGCTGAAACAAAATGCAACTGAACAAACCTCGACACAAGTTTGTTGCAAACCACCTTCGAGTCAATCTCGACCAATAGCAACCCTGTGGATTACAGAAATAGTCAAGAATTAATAAGCACTCACAGAAGAACCAAGTTAAACATGAATGCTCCTTATGTAATTCAGAATTTGGGGATTTTACTATTTTGGACTACAATACCCAGAATCTCAATTATCAGAAAATATAACTTTTCCAAGCTTTGCTTTCCTGTAAGTCAGCAAAGAGGGGAGCCAGCAGCAAGATAGATACCTTCAGTGCCATGAGGGTCAAATACTACAAAGCATTATCAAGGAGTGGCAAACTTATGCTCAAAGCAAAGGTATGGCAAATATAGAAGCATACCCTCCAACATTTCAAGGATGGAAATTGGGACACATGTGGTCAAGCAACATCAGAGTGTGGTCAACGTGGCAAAAATTATTAATGAGGAATAACACAAGGTAGGAGAGGCTGCCACAGTTTGCTTTTTCCTGAGTCTACTGGGAAAGGCAAGATTCTGTCCCTTCCTCTCTTCTCCCTCCTGCTGAACAAACTGAGTGCAAATTACTTTTTCATTTTAAACTCATTTTGCAGTAACTGAAGTATGCTAAAGATAAGGGGAGGAGAGAGAAACTGGGATATTTTAAAAGCAATTGGAAGAGTGGATTAATAGAGGATTAAATGGGACTGTCTGTCTGTGCCAATTCAAGATAGCTGAAGGGTTTGTGGAGGGCACATGACAAAGCTGCTTGGCCTTGGAACTTTCTAGCTTGGTTGTAATAGGTGAGCTCAGTGACGATGTGAGTGGTAGCAGGAAAGTTCTAGCCAGTCACACCCCTCCAGTACTGTCACAGCTGGACATTTGGCATGAATGAGTCTATGACACAGTACAGACTGCCGAAAATCGGCGGCCTGCCGGTGCCTGTTTTTCCTCCGGAGAGAAGCCACAGCTGCCAAACCGTGTGGCTTCCCTCCAGTAGAAAAAGAACTCATGAAAAGTGGGTTCTTTTAAAGCCACAGGGGTGGTGTAACAAGTGCGCCATTGGTGCACTTGTTACGTAAGCACCGTGTGGCAACGTACGGATGACACGCAGCGCTTATGTAACAATGGCAGTGCCCATGTATACAGGGTGCCGCCGTTATTACGCCGTATGTACATACTAGGGTTAGGGACCATGTGGTTGCCACATGGCCCCTAACCCTAGTATCGGCCCTGGTACGCCGCTTATTGGCAGTATGTACCAGGCCTATATGTTCATTTAGCTAGCTCCTTCAATTGACTAGAAGCTCTAATTAGACTGGACTTCAAACTGAATGGAGGAGTTATATGTCTATACAGTTTCTGTTCTTCATAATTCCAAACATACAGATTTACCAAGAGGTTATTTAGTGGTATGCAAGAGACAGGGCCTAGCAGGTAGGTTTACCTTACCCACCCATGTTGCATAGTGATTTGAATGTTGGACTTGAATTCCAGGAGTTGTTGTTATAGTTGTTGTTGAGTGCCTTCAAGTCATTATTGACTTATGATGACCCTAAAGTGAACCTTATCACAGGGTTTTCTGTAACTGAGAATATATGACTTTCCCAAGATCACCTAGTGGGTTTCAATGCCTTGCAGGGAATCAAACCCCACTTTCCAGAGTCCAAGTCCTGTGTTTAAACCACTACACTACAGGATTCAAATCTTTGCTCAGCTATGGAAGCCTATTGCATGAAACCTACCTCTCAGAGAGGTTTGCAATGCCTAACCTCCTCTGAAATCTTGCCAAGAAAACCATATGACAGTATTGACATCAGTTGGAGTCAACTTGAAGGGACATAAAAACAACATACAGTTTTACAATGCATTGTCTGTGTGATCGGAAGTAGTGGCAGATATATGAACTAGGGATGTAGCTAGGATTTTAGGAAGGGGGGGGTCCAGACTAAGTGCCACCATTATAATGGGGCTTGGGTGCGGCGGCGCAGCAGCACACACCATTCATTTTTCTAATGGAAAGAGTGGTCCGGACCCCAAGAACCCCCCCCCCCTTGGCTACGTCCCTGTATGAACACAGAGGCCTAAATCCATTTTAGCCCTGACTAGAGTAGGCCCACTGAATCTATTATATTTATTTATATGTTGACTCATCATTTAATGATTAATTGAATGGGTCTACTCTAAGTGGGACACACTATGCCAACCAGCTTGTCTGTTGTATTGTTGGAGCATTAAATGAAGTGAGCTCCACCCCTAGTCTACAGTGATCCTAGAGAATCACAAGTTAACCATCACAGTGAGAAGTAAGTCTTATCCACCTTCTTCAAATAAAGTGGCCACAGAGTGATTATGATATGCAAATGAAAACACTCAGTTTCCAAGTCAATACAATTTACAACTTACTGTGTACAAAACAAATCAATAGCTAATTGATTTTGGTAGAGTGAGAGCATCCTATTGTTGTTGTAGTTTTGCCTTCAAGTCATTTCCAACTTATGGCAACCCTAGGCAAATCTATCATAGTGTTGTTATTGGGTTTTTTTTGGGGGGGGCATGTTTCCTCATGGGGGTTTGCCATTGTCATCCTCTGATGCTCAGAGTGTGCCTTGCTGAAGGTCACCCAATGGGTTTCCATGGCTGAGCCAGGATTTGAACTCTGGTCTCCAGAGTCATAGTCCAACACTCAAACCACTACATCATTCTGGTACCCTATAGACATCAAAAATGAAAACAGAGCAACTGTATGACCAGGATCTAGCTGCCATACTAACTAAAAAATAGCAATGCCTGCACGTCCCCACAGTGGCAAGCTCTCCATGTCCCTAATTTACCTGAAGTGACTACGTGCATCTGAAAAACTTGCACATTCTTGCCAACAGAATTTGGTCCAAGAAAAAGTGTTGCATTACCTACTTTGCTTCATTCATTGCTTGAGATCAACACAGAAACAATGCTCTGCATAGCAAAAACACTGACAGTTTCTGAGAGAAACAAGCCAAGTGTCAAGGGTTGTGAAACTCATAATTAGTTTGAAACAGAAGGCTGTCTGTTTCCTACATTAGGCAGTGAATGTAAGGATAAATGTGTACTAGAGCTAGTGCAGTGTAATGAGGCAGAGATCTAATCTCACATCAGGCACACACTCAGGGCCAAACTGCACATTGTCTTCAACATGGAGGCTGGTGTTGTAGAAAAATACAGTGAGAAAGAGAGAGAGAATGAGAGAGAGGGAGAGAGAGAGAAACAGTTAGCAAATAGCATTTGTGGGAGGCTGATTAGAGTTATAACTATGGCATGCAGGGATGATGGTGACCTTTTCTTCCCATACTCTGATCTTGATGAGAAAAGCTGATATAGCACATACAAGGAAAGATGCCAGTGATTAATACACAGCCTCCATAATGCACCATAGTCCTGAGTCTAAAAGGTTCTTCCAGTGGCTGCTATTTACAGTTCAACACAATACAAACTTGACTTGTAATTTACCTCTCACTAGGTAACCTTAGAGATAGGGTTGCCATAACTCAGGGGTAGGCAACCCTTTGGAGCCGGGGGCCGGGTTGCTGTCCCTCAGACAACTGGGGGGCGAGCCAAAAAAAATAAATAATTAAATTATTTTAAAAAAGTTAAATAAATAATAAATAAACCAGGCCAACTGTAGGACAAAATTTTCAAATGGAGGGCACTTTTTAAATAAAAATGGAGGGACACGTGAAAAAATTGCTGATTTTTAAAAAAAAGTTAAGATAAATGCATTTTTCTGAGGCTTCTATAGACAAATTGCCCCACTATGCCCCTCGCGCGAGACACCAAAGGCCCCGTGGCAATCGCGGCAGGACCCAGGCTGAGGCCGGTCCCAAGGCCTCGCCGGGCTGCATCCGGCCCGCGGGCCGCAGGTTGGCAACAACTGACATAAAAGTCTACCTCCAAACTGGGACAAATGTAAAAAAAGTAGGACAAATGTAGGACAAAATTTACCCCCCAAATGTAGGACATATTTAGTAAATGGAGGACACGAACAACTAAAAAGCAAAAAATTAATTAATTCAAAAAGCATTAATATAAATGCATGTTTCTTAGGCATGCTCAAAATAGAGGACATTTTGACATTCTTCCTGGTCCTGGATAGAAGTTTGGGATGTAGCTTTGTGTGGTGGACTAGGACTCTGGAGACCAGGGTTCACTTCCCTGCCTATGGATGACCTCAAGCTCAAGCAAGTCACACTCTCTCAGCCTCCTCTGCAGAAAGCCATGGCAAAACTCCTCTGAACAAACCTTGTCAAGCAAACCTCAAGATAGGTTTGCTTTAGGGTCTCCATAAGGTGGAAAACAACTTGAAGGTAAACAATGACAAAGAATAACTGAGTATTGTACCTTTAAGTGCAGTGGAGGGTTCAGCATGGTGGAGTGGCCTAGGACAATGGGAGACCAGGGTTCAAACCCCAACTGGGCCATGGAAACCCACTGGGAGACTTTGTGCAGCAAGTCATACTCTCTCAGCCTCTCAGGAGAAGGTAAAGGCAACCTTCCCTGAAGAAACTTGTGAAGGAAACTGTTTAGGGTCGCCATAAGTTGGAAAGGAGCTGAAGGCACACAACAACAACAACAGCAACAACAACAACAGCAGAGGAGGAGGAAAAAGGGGGGGAGAAGAAAAATGAAGGAGAAGGAGGAAGAAGAAAAGGAGGAGAAAGAAGAAGAATAGGAAAAAGTAGATAAAAATAAGAGGAGGAGGAAGAAGGAGAGGAGGAAGAAGAAGAGGAGGCAGAAGAAGAAGAGGAAGAGATAGAAGAGGAGGAGCAAGGAAGAAGAAGGAGGAGGAGGGGGAAGAAAAGAAGGAAGAGAAAGAAGAGGAGGAGGGGGAAAAAGAAGAAGAAGAGGGGGAAGAAGAGGAGGAAAAGAAAGAAGAGGAGGAAGAAGAAGGAGGGGGAAGACAAGGAGGAGGAGGAAAAAAAGGAGGAAGAGAAAGAGAGGAGGAGGAGGAAGAAGAGGAGGGGGAAGAAGAAGAGGAGGAAGAGGAAGAAGAGGAGGAAGAGAAAGAAGAGGAGGAGGAAGAAGAAGAGGGGGAAGAAGAAGAGGAGGAAGAGAAAGAAGAGGAGGAGGAAGAAGAAGAGGAGGAGGGGGAAGAAGAAGAGGAGGAGGGGGAAGAAGAAGAGGAGGAAGAGAAAGAAGAAGAGAAGGAAGAAGAAGGAGAAGGAAGAGGAAGAAGAGGAAGAGGGACGAGGTTGAGAGTCCCCCCAACTTCCCCCCCCTCACGGACGAGAGAGAGGCCTATGGGCCTCTCTCTTTGCTCCATGGCTGCTGCTGTTGCTTTGGCGCAGCAGAAGCCCACGAGAACCCCCCCCCCCCCCGACAAGAGAGAGGCCTACAGGGCCTATCTCTTTACCCCCCGCCATTGCCGCACCGAAAGCGTGCAATGGCGGGGTGGCGGCCCCCCCCAGCACAGCTCCTCCTACCTTGCCTCCTCCTCTTCTGGGCCAGCCACTGCCCCTTGTGGACAATGGAAGTGCTGCAGGCAGCTCCTCTGGCCAAGCCGAGAGGAGGAGGAGCTGTGGCCAGGACAGGAAGCGTACCAGAGGCATGCAAGCGCCTGGGCCCCTTGGGCCCGGGACAAACTGCTGAACCTGGGCAGGGACTATCCAAGGGCCCCAAACCCGGGATTGTCTCGGGTAAAACTGGGATATGGCAAGCCTACTTAGAGAAGTCATTGCCATTCACTCACCCCATAGCCCATGTTTTGGCAATATGGAGACAATACAACTGGTTATAGTGCTGTTATAAAGGTTTTCAGGATACTGCTTTTATCATACAGTACTATGCTATGTAAGCACTACACATGGAGGAGATTTTATAGTTGTAGTAGACCACTTCTGCAGGGCACCAGCTTAGGTAAAACTTCTGTTTCACTTAACCAGCATTTAACTATTGTTTATCAAAGAAATGGTAGGGTTTTCATAATTCTATTGTACTTCCATATCAATTTTAATTTTGTTGGGAAATAAAGGATCTTACTCAAATGTTACACAGAGTTCTGAGATACATTTGATAATTAACAGCCAATTATATAGCATAAGTAGCACTTAGAATCTTGGAAGTCCCAGGTTCAAATCCTTGCTCACCCACAAAGCTCTCTAAATCATGGTGATTAGTTAGCCTAAATTACCTCACAGGGTTGTTATAAAGGTAAAATTATTATTATTATTATTATTATTATTATTATTATTATTATTATTACATCATGCCCTTCTCTCAAACTGGGACTCAGGGTAGCTTGCAATGTTAAAAAAATAGTACAATTAATTAAACAAAATTAAATTACTACAATATTAAAACAAATTGATACACTGTTTTGCTGAATGAACAAATGGTAGGAAGGAAGGCTGGAAACATTATAAATACTTTTTATACTATGGCATAGAGGTAAAGAGTGTGTACAGTTGCCCCTCCTTTTTTGCGGGGATCCATTCCAGACCCCCTCATGAAATGGATTTTGCATATATTCAAGCCCCTTTGGCTTGAATATAGGCGTGGGGGTGTGCAGGTTTGCGCCACAGACACAAGCCACATTCATTCTCCTTCTGTTCGTCCCTCGTGCACAAGCAAGGGACACGAGTCTGAAGACCATGAGAACGGAGGGAGAACTGTATATGTTTTTGTTGTTATTTGTTCTGTTTTAACATTCACATCACCCACAGTTTCACTGTGTAGCTCCTTCTATGAGTGTCAGTTCCTCTCTCATAGGGTTGTAATATATGTGAAGTACCTTGAGCATTTTAGAAAAAAATGCAACAGCTGCTGTGCACAATCCCATTCTCCATTTCATCTTCCCCATCCCCATTGCAATTATCTTTATTTCTGAAAAATCCTGCATTCCCCTCCTCTTTGAAACCACGAAGCTATGCCTCCAAATGATACTGGTAGGGCAGTGTCCCTCAGTGGCATCCCTAAGGTTGGTGTCACCTGGTTAGGGAACTCATGGTGTCACCCACCCGCCCCCATTGACCTCCTCCCAATTCACACTATATAGAATCCTTAGGAATGCTTTTTTGCACTAATGTTATTCATCAGTCATCATTCCCATATACCACTGAAGGTAATGCTAACAGTTGTGGCATAAAACAACTAGCAAAATTAAAATTACACCTTCAAATTACAATATCATACACACAACCTAAATGTCTTTACATACACATAATGAAGATTTGGTTAAAATGTGACATTTTAAAGAAAATTTAAAATAATTAAAAAATTTAAAATTAAAAAAAATTGAAATTTTAATTTTAAAAATTCTGGGGGCCCTCCTTTCTCCTTACACTGAGCTTCACCCCACTCCCACCATCTCTTAAACCATTTTAAAGGGAAGTAGATGAATGCCACAGCCCATTTCTGCCCAAAAGCATGTGTTTGAGGAGAAGTGGTGTCACTCCTCCCCTTTTAGGGTGTCATCTAAATGCCATAAATCAGTCATTGACACCAGTGGTGTGGTCCGCACCCCCTGCACCCTCTATTGAGACCACTGGTGTCGCTACTTTAGGTCAACCACACAAATTTGAGGATCTCATGTGAGTGAAACCGACTAGATCAGTAACAAAATATTGCAGTATGGAGTGATTCTGTTCAGTTTCAGTCAGCCAAATATCCATGCCTTCCTCTAAGATACTGTTCTTTTCCAACCCCAGCTATTTCCCATTCCATACTCAACAGCCACCATTCCATGGGTCCTGGGAATCCTTTATGGACTGTTTTTATGGGGAAGGGGAGCAGAGGTTCTTCAATAAATGTTGTATATTTGTAAACCTTGAAGTTTTCCCCAAACTGCTAATGCTCCCTTATTGTGTGTGGATTGCCTCTTTTGACTACATCAGTACTGGGACTCACATCTAGGCATCAGCCACTGAGAGAAAGACAATATTATGCAGTGACTAGGGATGGAATCTCTCCTCTGGATGCCTGTCTGGGGTCAGTAATGGGCTGGATGAGGGAAAACAAACTCAGGTTGAATCCAGAGAAAACGGAGGTACTAGCAATAGGTTCCCTAGGTCCTGGGAAGGAAATTAGTCATCCTGTCCTGGACGGGGTCACACTTCCCCTAAAGGACAAAATTCGCAGTTTGGGAGTACTCCTGAAGTCATCACTACAATTCTCATCTTAAGTAGATGCGACAGCCAGGAGTGCTTTGTACCAACTTCGGTTTATACGCCAACTGCGTTCCTGCCTGGACCGAAAGGACCTTGAAGCAGTGGTACTTGCACTGGTAATCTCTCGCCTTGATTTCTGTAATGGGCTCTACATGGGGATAACCTTGTACCAAGTTCGGAAGCTTCAATTAGTACAAAACGCGGCAGCCAGATTAGTCACTGGTTCTTCGAAAGTTGACCATATAACACCTATTTTGAAAGATCTTCATTGGCTACCTATTAGCTTCCAGGTGCAATACAAGGTGTTATTGTTGTTGTTATTATTATTATTATTAACCTTTATTTATAAAGCGCTGTAAATTTACACAGCGCTGTACATACAATCTTTTTAATTGGACGGTTCCCTGCCCTCAGGCTTACAATCTAAAAAGACATGACACAAAGGGAGTGGTGGTGGGGAAGGGGCCTCTCTAGTTGGATAATACATATAAAATACATAGCAATACAGGAAATGATTCAATAAAACAGGCAACAAAAGAACATCAAATAGCAAGTGACAATTATGCAATGCCTGGGAATGCTGCCCTGAACAGGATGGTCTTCAACTCCGTTTTGAAGCTGGTTAAAGAAGTGATGGCTCTTGTTCGCGGGGGAAGAAGGTTCCAGGAGTGAGGGGCAGCGAGTGAAAAGGGGCGAATCCTAGATGGGGC
This sequence comes from Sceloporus undulatus, assembly GCF_019175285.1. Classification (NCBI taxonomy): domain Eukaryota; kingdom Metazoa; phylum Chordata; class Lepidosauria; order Squamata; family Phrynosomatidae; genus Sceloporus; species Sceloporus undulatus. The sequence goes on along the minus strand of NC_056525.1, from coordinate 45,759,696 downwards.
AGAGGAAATCCTGGGCTGGGACAGCAGACCTTGACTACCAGAACGGAGGGCCCTAGTGGGAAGGTGAGGGGAAATAAGGTCTGATAAGTAGGGAGGGGTCAGCCCATGGAGGGCTTTAAACGTTGACAGCAGGAGCTTATACTGAATGCAGAAAGGGAGTGGGAGCCAGTGAAGGGATGCCAACACAGGAGAGATGTGATTAGAGCGGTGGGCGGATGTGATAATGTGTGCAGCTGAATGCTGGACAGAAATTAATGGACGGAGGTGAGAAAGAGGAAGCCCAGCCAGGAGGAGGTTACAGTAATCAAGTCGTGAGACCACTAGGGCACGGACCAGGATCTTGGCAGTAGAGGCGGAGAGATAAGGTTGGATTTTGGCAATACTGTATAAAAAGAATCTACAAGCCTTGGCTGTGGTCTGGATCTGAGGGATACACGACAGAGAAGAGTCAAAGATAAAACTAAGACTGTGGGCTTGCTGGACTGGTTGAATAGAAATGTTGTCCACAGAGACAGAAAAGGAGTGTTGAGGGGTGGGCTTAGGAGGAAAGACAAGAAGCTCCGTCTTGGACATGTTGAGGTTCAAACGCCGATGGCGCATCCACTGCGAGACAGCTGTGAGGCAAGACGAGACTTGCTGTTCAAGCCTTGGAGAAAGGTCAGGGGTTGAAAGATACAACTGAGTGTCATCAGCATACAGATAGTAGGAAAAACCAAAAGAGCTGATGAGTTTACCTAAGGACAGTGTGTAGAGAGAAAACAGAAGTGGACCCAGAACAGAGCCCTGGGGAACTCCAACAGATAAGGGAACAGGAGAAGAAGTCTGACCACCTGCAACCACTGCAAAAGATCGGCCTGACAAATAAGATCTAAACCAGTCGAGAACAGAGTCTGAGAACCCAAGGTCAGAAAGTATATCCACTAGAAGACAGTGATCAATGGTGTCAAAAGCTGCAGACAAATCGAGAAGGATGAGAACAGAGTAAAGGCCATTAGCCTTGGCCTGTAAAAGGTCATTCAAGATGTTAGTGAGAGCTGTCTCAGTAGAATGCCTTGGGCGGAAACCAGACTGAAAGGGATCGAGAATGGAGTTGGCTTCAAGAAACTCAAGACAGCGAGAATAAACAACATGTTCCAAAACTTTAGAAAGAAAGGGAAGAAGAGAAATCAGACAATAGCTAGACAAAGAGGAGGGGTCAAGAGAAGGTTTTTTCAGAATTGGGGAAATGAGAGCATGTTTGAAGTCCGACGGGAAGGAGCCTGTAGAGAGAGAGAGAGATTGAAGATATGGAGAAGCGAGGGGAGAAAAGAAGGCGCGATAGAGATTAGAAGACGAGTAGGAATTGGATCAACAGAACAGGTTGCAGGTTTGCAAGAGTTCAGAAGTGTAGATAGTTCATCCAAAAATGTTGGTTATCACCTATAAAGCCCTACATGGCTTGGGTCCGAGTTACTTCAAGGAACGCCTCTCCTTGTGTAATCCGCCCCGCACTCTCAGAACCTCCAGGAAAAATCTGCTGGAAGCACATCCAACCAGATTGATCTCAACCTCCCAAAGAACCTTTACCTCAGTGGCTCCTAAACTATGGAACAACCTCCCAGAAGAGATCCATTTTATTACCTCCTTGGAGGGTTTCAAGAGGGCAATTAAGACGGATCTCTTCTGGCAAGTTTATCCACCCAATTTTCTGTAATGACATCATTAACTCTTCTATCCAGGATCAGAACATTTTATCATCTAAAAGTGACTGCATTGTTTTAAAATATTTTAATGTTTGAAATTATATGTTTTATTCTTGTATTTTATTGTTACTGTTAGGTTGTAATCCCACCTCAATCCACCTGGGAGAGGCGAGAAAATACAAATTATATTATTATTATTATTATTATTATTATTATTATTATTATTATTATTATTATT
>NC_056525.1:45699360-45757766 GCF_019175285.1 Sceloporus undulatus | reverse complement strand
GAGATCCTAGGTATGGGGATCTGTGCACTTGTGCACCACAAGGTGTAAAAATAAGTAAAGAACTTTAAAGCCCAGCTGTGTCATCTGATGCTGTATTGGCAGAACAGCTAGGGGATTTGGGCATCTTGAAAACAATGCAAGGCAATGCAGTGGTGTCAGTGAATGATTTATGGCATTGAAGCTACTATACCAGATTGCTGAAGGCAGGGAAGGAACAAGATCTGCTGCGTGAGTTAAAGGATGTCGCCTTTTCTGACTCTTTTGTGTAGTGGATCTCTCAAGGCCATAAAACCTACAAAATCTGGCAAAACGTCTTGAGATTCATAAGACCATAACTAAGGGGGTTCATAAGTCTAGTCCACTATTCTCTTCATACAGTATCTAACCACTTTTCAATAGGAAATCCTCAGATGGGACATGGGGTCTATAGCATGCTTCTGCTTTTGTTCCTTTGATACTATTAGACTTCGATAGTCTCACGCACAACACAGTATAATAGTCTGAGTGTTGAACTATGATTCTGGAGACCAAGCTTGGAATCTACAGTCAGGCATGGAAACCCACTGGGTAAACAAGGGCAAGTCACACTCTCTCAGCCCCAGAGAAAGGAAAAGACAAATCCCCTCTGACCAATTTTTTTGCTAAGAAAGCCCTGTGATAGGTTTGCCTTATGCTTCAAGGAAGAAGAGTTAAGAAATAAGTGTTTTTACAGACAGAAATATACGGAATGGGAGATCTATTGCACTGGAACATAATATACCCAGTACATTGTGCAGTTAGGGTGACACCAATGGAAACAAGCAAGCAAGCAAACAAACAAACAAACAAACAAACATTTAATAGGAAATTACCATCTGAATGATTGATAGTGGAAAGATTATCATAGAGGAAAGACAACGTTATATTTCTAAAACCAGAACGGTAAATCTGAATACAACCTGTTCTTAACACAGGCAACTCTGGGTTGTATCCATTATAGGCTGCAAAATTGAGTTCTATTTTTACTACTGCTTTATACTGTAAAATGTACAGTGTACATAAGGTTAGCTGTTTAATCATCATCCTGTGAGTGCCCCCTAGCTGTATTTCTTTTTCCTTGACAGCATTTGATTTATTTGCATTTTACATTTTTTTAGTGTCAAACATTAGGGCATAGCTAAACTGGGATGTAAATATTGTAACTAAGTCCCTTAAAATAGGAAAATTATTTGCATGTGTTTCTTTGTCATTATCTGAATAGCTATTTACAAAGTGATAGCTGTTTTAACCTGTCCCAGGGTTAAAAGGAATGGAAAAAGGAGTTTGGTGACATTATAAAACTAACCAATTTATTTCAGAAAAGGCTTGTGTATGGATGGCATTTCTTCAGATGCATGGAGCACAGCATTCACATCTCTTCCCATCACATTTATAGACATTTATATCTATCTAGGTTGTACTCCATGTATCTGAAGAAGTGTTCTGTAGCCTACCGGTACATGAGCTAATGCTGAAACCAAACATAGTTTTCACTGTGATTTCAAAAAGCTTCCTTGTTTCTTTCAACACAAATGTGGTACCCTTGTGAAAACTATCCCATAAAGATTCTCTCTCAAGATGGTAAGATTCAGAGTGTAAGGTCTAACACAGAGATGGACTGTGTATCTCTCATCTAAGGACCAGACTAACTATTGAGAGAGTTGTTGTTGCCAGAAGGAGGGCCATCAGTTGCCAAATTGGCTGAAGCACCTATTGGAAAAGTTGCAATATGCATTTAAATAAGGACTACCACATCAATTAAAGGATTTGAATTTTCTTTTAATTCATCATCATCTGTGGTAATTATTTTTGTTTTCTTAATAATCAATTATAACTCTACTTTTGCACTTTCTTCCATAATGATCATCAGTAGTTGGTCCAAATCTTCGCTAGTAATATGGTGTCATACCTCTTTTCTAATTTAACACTGCTTTCTGTATGATATGCTGTGTGCATGAATTAGATAATTAGGGTAATAAAATGCACCCTTGTCTGTACCCCCTTGCCAATTGGAAAACATTCTGTTTCTACATATTCTGTCCTGACAAGTGGCCTCTCATGTAGAGTACAGATTATGTATCAGAAAAATCAAATGCTGTGACATTCTCTTTCAGTAGTTTTTCTAGACAACATGATTAATTGAAAAAGGCTATAATGCCTTGTAACATTGAAAGCAAAAGAAGAAGACATTACAGATGGATTCTCAATCAAAAGGCCTCTGTAAATTGAAGCTGACTTAAATAGACATAAAACTACAGAACAATGGGACGTGTTCTGAAAAGTCCAGGGCCAGCCTTGACTACCTCTCACAATAGAAGACACTTGAACAAGAGTTTTTGCTTTATTATTCACAGGAATCAACTGGTCTTAGGAACACTGAAGCTGTGAAGTATCTGCAAAGTCATGATAAATACCCATCTTTCTGAAGGGCTGTTTACTGAGCCCTTCTGAGAGTAGCTGGTGTTAATGAGGCACCAAAGAGGAGGCCAGACAGGAGTTCAACAAAGTGCCTGGATAAGAGAAAACACAAACATTGTCACACCCCTTGATGGAATTTCCAAATCTTTGCTCAGACAATGAATCCCCAAATTTGCATTGTTTTGCATTAAAAGAGGTAATTGTAGAGCCTCTGTTTGGAGCAACTTTCAGATTATTAGTTTTTCCTCAAAAAATGTCTGAAACCCTTGGGACTCCTGCAAGAATTCAGATTAAATGTGAGACCTAGCACACTGCTCAATCAATATGGTATTAGTAATGGTTGTGCTGCACCCATGGCATTGCCTGTCTCTGGTGGTGGGATTGTGTGCTCTGTGAGGCAAGAGTCTTGCTGACAGGATCTCCCATGTCAGATAGGCTTTTGCTGAGGAACCAGACTAAATAATCCAAACAGTCACTGGGCAGCAGCAGTAGCTGTGTGTGTGTGTGTGTGTGCGAGAGAGAGAGAGAGAGAGAGAGAGAGAGACTGGCAGAGGATCTCTCAGAGACAATGGCAGCAACACCATAGCAAACACTTGTTAGTAATGTGTAGAAGGAGGCATGGTAAACTTCCTTTTGAATATCTTTTAGCATGAAAACCCTAGAATGAAACAAACTAAAATGAAACAAGAGATACAGTGGTGCCTCGGGTTACGAAATTAATTCGTTCCGCGGCCGCTTTCGTAACCCGAAAAGCCTTCGTAAGCCGAAATGCCATAGGCGCTAATGGGGAAAAGCCGCGGTTCCGTTTAAAATAGCGCCGAAGTTTTTTCGTAACCCGAAAAAACATTCGTAACCCGGAACAATTATTTTCTATTGGATTTTTTCGTATCCCGAAAATTTCGTAACCTGGGTAATTCGTATCCCGAGGTACCACTGTACTGCCAGAAGATGAAACTCCCAGATCAGATGTCATTCAGTGAGATACCAGGATGCAGTACAGGACAACTGCAAATGACACTATAGCTAATGATACAACTGGATTCAAGCCAAAAGAACATTCCGCTGTTGATGTGCTCAGAGGTGAAAGAAAAGTCCAAAGATGCACAACATATATTACAGGAACATGGAATGTGAGAAGCATGAATTGGAAAAGCTAGACATAGTAAAACAAGAAATGGAATTATAAACATTGTGATACAGTACTTGGGGTGAGTGAACTAAAGTAGACAAGAATGGGATATTTAGAGTCATATAAATACACAATGTTTTACTCAGGAAATTAAAATATAAGATGTAATGAGGTGCCACTGATACTGAGAAGAGATGTAGCAAAAGCAGTCAAAGGACATAATGCAAAGTCTGACTGAATAATATCAATAAGACTTCAGGGAAAACACCTCAATATAACCATCATCCAACTTTCTGCTTCAACTACAGAGGCAGAAGAAGAAATTGAAAAATTCTATGCTAGAATTTAGGAGGAAATTGACTACATACCCAAACAGGATTTATTAACTATATGCAACTGAAACACAAAAGTAGGAAACAGAGCAGAATCAATGACTGTAGGGAAACTTGGCCAAGGATCAAGAAATGAAGCAGGAGACCAGCTGATTTAATTTTGTGAGGCCAACAGTTTGTTCATCACAAATACCTTCTTACAACAAACTAAGAAGCAATTGTTTACCTGGACATCCCCTGATGGCGAATATAGGAATTAAAACATTTGTTTGTCCTAATGTGTAACCTGTTCTCAGAACAAGAGGTTACCATCAGGACAGAATACAGAGAAATGGAATTGTTTCCAACTGGTATGGGGATCAGGCAAAGCTGCATTTTATCACCTTATCTGTTTAATAGGTACTATGATTATATCATGAGTAATGTAGGATTAGACTTAGAGGAAGAATACTGTACATGAAAACTGGAGGAAGAAACCTGAACATTTTAGGAGACAGAGATGACAACATACTACTAACAGAAAATAGCAAAGACTTGGAAAGATCACTGAAGAAAGTCAAGGAAGAAAGTGTAAAGGCAGGTTTACAGTTGAACATTAAGAAAACACAAATAATGGCCACAGATTATTTGCATAATTTTAAAGTACATGAAGAAGATATTGAAATAGTTAATGATTTTCCATACCTTGGCTCAGTCATTAATCAAAATGGAGATTGCAGTTAAGAAATCAGGACACTAGGACTTGGAAGGTCGTAGTTATGAAGGAGCTAAACAAGATCCTAAAGTGTCAATATGTATCACTGAATACTAAAGTTAGTGTCCATATTATTGTACAGTTAGCCCTCCATATTCATGATTTCGTTATCTACAGTTTGAAAATTATATATATATATATATATATATATATATATATATATATATTCCAAAACTCAAACCTTGATTTTGTCATTTGGTATCCATCAGGGGTTCTGGAACCAAACCTGAGTGGATACCAAGAACCCACTGTAATTTGTTTGTATGGTTGTGAAAGCTGGATAGTGAAGAAAGCTGATTGGAAGAAAATCAACTCATTTGAAATGTGGTGCTGGGAAAGAGTTCTATGGATGCCATGGGACACTCTGGCCCGGGACAGACGGGCCAAAAGTAGTGTGCCACCACCGATACTAGGGTTCCAGAGCACATGGCAACTGCACACTCTAAAAACCTAGCACATCACGGCAGTGGCCTAATGGCAGCCTCCTGTCCACACGGGGGCCGCCATCTTGATGTAAGTGATGTGCAGTGTATAGATGTCGCTGCGTGTCGCTTACATCACAAGTGCGCCAATGGTGCATAGTGATGTGTGTGCACCATCCTAAAAAGAACCTGGTTTTTCTGGGTTCTTTTTGGGATGGAGGGACACTGGGCAGTTTGGCTCCTGCGGTGTCCCTCTGCAGGCAAACAGGTCGCCGCCAGCTCACACTTTTGGGACGGTTTGTATTGGGCCTAAGAAGACAAATAAATGGATCCCCGAGCAAATCCAACCTGAACCTTCCCTAGAAGCCAAAATTACCAAACAGGCTATCATACTTTGGACATATGATGAGATGGCACGACTCACTAGAAAAGATAATAATGTTTGATAAGGTTGAAGGCAGTAGGAAAAGAGGAAAACCACATTACAGATAAATCAACTCAATCAAGGAAGTCATGGCCCTGATGATCATGACTTGGAGGTCTTTCATTCATGAGGTTGCCATAAATAAAAGCTGACTTGAAGACAGTCAACAACAACAATAGTTGTATTAAGAATAGCTGCAGCACTAAAGTGCAATAAAGTGCAGGACAGCAGGGGCTGATGAAGAAAGGAAGGAGATGATATAGGCTTGTTCTGGAAAAGCTCCTTATCAGCCCTACTTAATTCACCCTACAGTCTCACAGCAGATTCTTATTGATGTGACAAAAATGTTGTTAAATTGATTATGAAGACACAATATGACATTACTTGAAGAACTACAGAAAACACAGGAGATCCCTCCCCACGTCATCTTAGCATCTTTTGGACTTAATCCCCTCCCCCACTGACATCCTCTTACACTGATAGCACTATACAAATAAAATTATCACCACCAGGGTTATGGAGCTACCCAGATATAGGTAAGCAAATATTTGTTTATAATTTACTCAGCACTCTGACAAGGATCAACATCCCAAACCAGAATTTTTTCCTATTACAGCTAGTGATCTCTGCCAGCCACTCTTGGCAAGGATGCAACAAAGAAAGAGGGCAAGAGAGAATAAAAGCCATTCCTTTCCCGCTGCCCTCTGTTGGAACTGGTAGGCAATATTTTAATTTACACAACACCACCTGGAATGATCAAAAGCAATTAGCTTCTGATTTCACCAGAAACCATGTTTGCCAAAAGGGCAACTTGACGAACATCCTTGGGGGAATTCTGGCAGCTTCTCAGTCTTACTCAGCCTTAAAATAGGAAACTTGGCCCCAGAGGTGCCAACCTTAGGTGAACAGGCACACTACAGTGGAGGTCAAAACCCAATCTTGTGCATAGACAGAGGCATTTAGATTGGAGGCATTTAGACTGCCATGTTCATCCTATCTAACCAAGCAAACTGGATCCTTCAGAGTTGAAGTTGAGAAATACTGACTGAGGGGCCAGTTGCAGAACACAGAACAATCTGCTGTCTGGCCTGCTTTAAAGGGAGGGGGTTGGAAGAATGGGTCCAAAGGGAAATAAGGAAAGACTGGGTGAGCCCAAAAGGAGAATAGGAGTGGTGGATAGACATGGTATGGGACTTGCTGTTGTTGTTGCTGCTATGTGTTGTCAAGTTGTTTCAGACTTATGGCAACCCTAAGGCAACCCTATCACAGGGTTTTCTTGACAAATTTCTTCAAAAGGGGTTTGTGATTGTCATCCTATGAGGCTCAGAGAGTGTGACTTGTCCAAAGCCTGCCAGTGGGTTTCCATGGCCAAGCAGGGATTCAAACCCTGGCCTCCAGAGTCATAGTCCAATGCTCAAACCACTATGCCATGCTGGTATGGAAATAGGAGAAAGAAATAGTTGGAATGATGGAAAATATGGAAAAAGCTCCCTGCAACTGAGCAATTAAATTTCTGGCACAAGCAATCTGTCCTTTTTGTATTAATGCATGTGGAACTATGTGATAAAGGTGGGGCAGCAGACAGGCAGAACAACTTTGAGACACAGAGGGAAAACACAACTTGAGGGAACAGTTAGTAGGAAGTGATTCAGCATAACAGCACAAAGGCAACAAAGAGGCAGCGTGTGTAAAGTCTGGAACAAGCTTGTTTAATAAAGGACTTTTAAACGATCATTCCTGCTTGGTCCTTAAGTGTTGGAAACTGCTGAAAACACTACTTCTTGCAGCCTATGCCAGGATGGGGCAGTTAGGGGTGTCAGGAGAGAAAGAGAAAAAAGAATGGAAGAAAAAAAAAACAACAACAAAGGGAGCAGCAGAGAAAACAGACTGAGATGGACCATTTACCTTTGGCTCCTCATTTCTTGCTCTCGTACCACCTCCTGCTGACATACGCCAAATGATGGTTGTTGGCAGTCACCTATCCAAGTACTAACCAGGGCTGAACTGGCTTAGCTTCCAGGATCCTACATTGCTCTGTTTTCATGTCTGATGTGTCAGCTATGAGATGATACTGACACAAATGTAATGACCAGGGAATGTGTCCCTGAAAAGTGGGAAAACCTCATTTTGTTACAGAATGAAAGAATCAACACTTTCAATGGCTCTCAAACATTTCACACAGAAATCTTTCCTATCTGTTCTTTTGAGAACCCAGGATTAGAACCAGAGTTGGTTGGTTGCTTTTTGCATGCAGAGCTATAGTCCTTTGCAATGGGTGGGCATTTGAGCTAGAGCTCCTGCTTACATTGTCTATTCTTTACATTTGTGTCATTATCATCTCACAGCTGACACATAAGGCATGAAAATAGAGCACCATTGGGTCTTGGAAACCTAGCAGGGTCAGCTAAGATAGGAGACTGCCAGTGACTAAAAGGTGCTATAGCCTATATTTTAGAAAGGAAGGAGCTGGCAAAGATATACCTCTGAGTATATCTTGCCTAAGACAAATATCATTGGGTTGCCGTAAGTCAACAGATAACTTGACTTAAGGCATGTACCTACACACAGCGTTTAGACCAGCCATGGGCAGCTTGTGGTTAATGTTGCCACATTTCTGGGTAATAACCAAAATGTTAGGGATAACTAAGCCATGTAATATTTTGGCTATTACTAAGCCCTTTCTGTTCTCAGCCCCACCTGCTTTACTCAGACCAAAGCTTGTACCTTAGTTTTCTGGGAGCACAGTGTACATTTTATAATATATACTGTTATTGCACAGGCATGTATTGCTTGGTTGAGAAAAAAAACTGTAATCAGATTTTGTTTAGTGTTGCTCTCTATGGTGTAGCAGGGTTTCCTGCTTCTCCACAGCTATGAAGTCTTCCAGAAATGGATGATGCATTAAGATCAGAACTGATATTCTGAGGTGGGTCAAGTTAGTCAGCTGTTGAAGGGGAAGCATTTCTCTCACCTTTCTTTTGCATGTCTGATTGCACCAAATGAAACAAATATACAAAAATAATAGTCTAGCTATCTCTGTCTGTCTGGGTGTAAATAAGCGATAAGGGCAGATAGCTTTAAGGGGCTCGGTGAGACACATTAGAATCCCTTGAACCTGCCAGAGACTACACCTTCAATACAGAACCTTTGGTGTCAAGGCATTAGCAAAAGCCCTGCACATTTGCTTTAAAACAAGCAACGAGGGAAGTGTTTGTCTTGTTTTAAAGCCGAAGTAGATAACTTCCCAGGAAAAAGACAGCACCCACATACCTGTTGAAATTGGGAGGAATACCCAATTCCCTACACTTCAATATTTTCTTAAAAGTTTTAAAGGATAAGACTCTTGAGCACTTATTTTTATGGGGTTGTTGGAATAATTTTTCCAGGTTTTTGCCCATTTCCCAAATATCTGGTTTTGAAGCACCCCCCCCCAAACTTTCCTGGACTAAAACAATTAGCATTTGATGAGTGTGCAACAGCAATAGCATTTACATCTCTATATCACTTTATATGGAACTTAGTAGTCTCTAAGAAGTTTACAACATGTAAGTTAATTGCCTCCAACAAGCTGGGTACTCCTTTTAGCAACCTACGGAAGGATGCAAGGCTGTCAACCCTGGATCCCTGGAATCAAACTAACAACTTTGAGGCTGGAGGGACGGCCCTTTCTAACCCTAGTACGGACCCAGTCCGTACTATTACGCCCATGCGGAACGGGCCCCTGATTCTAGAGACAGATGCAATTAATCCTTTGTCAGCCCACTGTTTGAGCTGTTTTGAAAATGTTCCAGATTCTCTTTCCTCTTTTCACCTTCCTCCTTCCTCCTCAGCTTATTTCAGTTGCTGCACACTAAATTCAAAGTGCAAAATTAGTTTGCAGAGGAGAGGAGTAGAGGAGGTGGAATCTTGTTCTTCACAATAGACTCAGGTAAAAGCAAACTGCTGTAGTCTCTCCTAGCTTGAGTGTTCTTCCTCACTGATAATTTCTGCTATCTTCACCTTACTCTTGTATTGATTGGTCACACATCTCCTGGATCCATCTGTGAAATGTTGGAAGGTTTATGTTCACCTTAGGTTTGCAATAAGTTGGAAACAACTTGAAGGTGCACAGCAATATATATATACACACACACACACACACACACACACACACACACACACACACCAAGGTTAGGTCCAAGTCAGAGCACCCCTTAAATCTCTGACAATAACCGAAACTAAGGCTGAAGAAAACCTGCCAGATCTCTTTTGGTAGCTGTCAAAAGATTTGTATCAGTGGTACTTGTACTTCTGTACAGAGCTCATGTTTACTCAGTAATAATAATACTTAAGGAATAATAATATTATCTAAAATTATGATGCTTGAAAGTTCAGACACAACAAGGTAAATACAGAAGTAATAAGACTAGTTAATGTTTACTGGCTGCTTTGAAGATGTAAATGATTCCTGTTTCTGCGAATTTAATGAAACGCCAAGTACACAGTTCTAAGGAAAATCACCTTCTGCGTTCCCCAATGAAGTTTTAATAGAATCTGGAGTTCACAAGCACCTGTAAAAACAATTTGACATACAGAGTTGCCAGGTCATCTGTCCTATAAAGTAACTGAAAGTATAAATAGACAACAATTATAGGAAACTGACACACTTCAACTGTCATGGAACCATCATATGGGATTTGTAGGCTGGGTCCTAAATACCCTAAAGGTGCTATATCCTATCTAATTTTGGAAGCTAAGCAGGGTCAGTCTGGGCTAGTACTTGGATGCAAGAGCACAAATGAATACCAGGTGCTGTAGGCTATATTTCAGAGGAAGGAACCAGCAAAACCACCACAGAGTATTTCTTGCTTAAGGAAATCTGATGAAATTAATGGGGTTGCCATAGGTGACTTGAAGATACACACACACACACACACACAGTGCCTAGGCTTGTATCCTAGAGCTACATTTCCCTGAATTATAGCACTGGACCTCTCTAGCAAACTCTCTCATTTAAAGTATCTCACCAAATTACAAATCCCAGGATTCCACTTTTACAATTTGATACTACAGTAAAAGTAGCATCAAACTGTAAAAGTGTCTCATTCAATAGGGCTGCATCCACAGAACAGAAATAATCCACTTTGACACCCCTGCCATGACTTAATGCTAAGGAATTCTGGGAATTGTAGTTGGTTGTGACACCAGAGCAGAGCTCTGGTGCCACAACCAATTACCATTCCCTAGCACTGAGCCATGGCACTTAACGGGGGGTCAAACTGGATTATTTCTGCATTGGGTGGACTCTAGGTCCACCTACTGCTTTTTTTCTAGGTGAGAAAGGCAGGGTGATAAAACCTCAAGTGCATCTTACTCTTGTAATGAGACTCAGCTGTCAGTACCAGGTGCGTATCCCTTATACGAAATGCTTGGGTCCAGAAGTGTTTTGAATTTTGGACTTTTTTTATTTTGGAATATTTGCATATATATATCTTGGAAATGGGACCCAAATAAACACAAAATCAGTGTATGTTTCACGTACACCTTATATACATAGTAATTTTGTACACAATATTTTAAATAATTTGGGGCATGAAACAAAGTTGAGGTTCACTGAACCATCAGAAAGCAAAGGTGTCACTACCTTGGCCACCCATTTAAAAAATATTGATTTTTTAATATTTAAGATTTCAGAATTCTGGATAAGAGATACTCAATATATAATAAAGTTTAAATTATTTAAGCATTGCCAACATAATTTTTAATCAGATACAGAGCTTGGAAAGCTAGTTTCCAAAAGTAGTCCATTCCTATTACTCATTCAAGTGTTTGAAAATACTAACTTTAATAATAATAATAATAATAATAATAGGAAAATGTTATTAATGCATCCCAATGGTAAAAATCTAAAGAAATCTAAATAATAATAGTTGCTGGGTGATATTGTATTACTTTTTACTGATTTTTTGAGAATAAAACAAACCTTTGCACAAAATTTAATTTTTTTGTCAAATATGTCACTCAAAAGTAACAAGAAATGGTTACTTCTTACACCAGGGTTTGAATCCTCGTGGAAGCCCAAAGGGTGATTTTAGACAAGTCACACTCTTTCAGACCCCCTCCTGAACAATTTTTTTCAAGCAAACTCCATGATAGATTCACCATAAGTAGAAAACTACTTGAAGGCGCACAACAATGACAGCAAGACCTTTTATCTTCTGTTTTCTACACTGATAGGTAGCAGCTTTCCAGAGGTATTTCTCAGGCCTATTAGGAGATTATACTGGGATCCTTCTCAAGTAAAGCATGCATGCTACCACTGAACTAGCTTTATTGGAGAAATTAGGGGGAGAAATCATTCCTAACTTTAGTTAGATATATTTATGCTACACAGACTCAGAGGTATACAAATGCATGTCTGGAGCCACACTATGTAATAACTCCAGAGCTTATAATATGTGTTTGCCTATGAATGAGTTGATATAACACATATTCTTATTCCACCACCACCATCCCAATTGTTAAACATGATTTGATTGCCAGGTATGTGTTCAGATACTGGATCAAGAGTAATGGCCATTGTCTCAATATCTAGCAAGAAATGGAGAGACGACGCTTCCCTGGTAATGCTCACAAATCCTTCAATCAACAAGTACTGTAGATTAAATTTTCTGGGTCAGAAATTAAATGTCACAGAGTTGTATAACTTGCTTATAAAGGAGTTTCAGTAAAATGTGCCAGATTCAGCCGTATCTGGCTTGGATCTTTAAGGTTGTCCATGTTAAGAAAATAATAAGTGTCATAAAAATTGTGTGGTTTAGTGGCATAAGCTGGGAGGGGACTATGTTATGTCCCCATTTAAAGACTGGCAGTCAGAAGGCTTGAGGTCACTCCTACAGGCTGTGTCAAGTATACTTTGTTTGTTATGCAAACAACTGCCTACAATTTCTTAGACACAACTTCATCAAACTGGTTTGGATAGTAACAGCTGGAATTGTGGAGTATGAGACATGAAAGAAGCAAAGGGTTTTATTTACACAATCTTGCTGTATAGAACTAACAATCAACCATGTATCTTCTTATTTTTTTAATCTAAGATTGAAATCATTTTGGCCCTATTGCAGGTTATCCTTTTTCATTCTTTAGGGGGTGATTTTTTTTAAAGAAAATATGTTCCAGAAGAAAAACCCTTCTCTAGAGATTATTGGATAGGGGAAAAAGCTGGGAGTAAAAGGCATACTCCCAACATAAATCATGTGATCATGTGGACAATTTTCAGATGACGCACACTTATCCAGCACTCATCCTGAGAAAATCCAGGAATGCTCCAGCAACAAACCATTCATGGGGATGTCCCAGGAATGGTTTAGTCACAGGAGCATTCCTGGATCTTTCCAGGATAAGTGCTGGATAAGCGTGGCATCATCTGAAAATTGTCCACACGATCACACGATTATGCCAGGAGTATGCTTTTTACTCCCAGCTTTTTCCCCTGTCTGATAATCTCCACAGAAGGCTTCACTGAATAAGTCCTGGAAGAGTGCTGTGTGTCTGAAGATCTTCAGCATGATTGTGCAATTATGCCGGGAGTATGGCTTTTACTCCTGGCTCCCCTTCCCCCCCCTCCCCGATAATCTCCTGTATCTTCCTCAGAAGACAAACAATTCAAGGACATACAGTAGCCCCTCTGTTTTCACAGGGGATCCACCACCTGCCCTGCAAAAACAGAAAATTGCTGGTATTCAAGCCCCATTGACTTGAATGGCCACACATACCCCATTTTGTCCCCCTCCATTTGCCACCCGTGAACGGGCAAAGGTTCAAAGTCTTTGAAAATGGAGGGGCAACTGTATAAGAATGAAGAGCAAGATGAAGTGCCACTTAAAAGCCTATTTTTTCTGCGATAGTGTGTCAGGATGTCAGGCTGAGTCAACCCTAAGCTCCTGGCTTGTACTGAACTCACAACCCTGTGGTTTGTGAGTGAGTGGCTGCAGTACAGGCATTTAACCACTGTGCTATCAGGATGGGATTTGTGCCCTGTGAGGTCTGCAACTCTATGCTGAACTGTCTACAGCCATTATCCTTGCTGTTTCAGGGTGGCAGGAGCCAGTAAACTGAATATAGCCACAGTAAGATGGAGCATCACTCACAGTGTAATATACAGTTAATTCTGCTAAGACTAAGCAAGCCTCTCTCTCTCTCTCTCTCTCTCTCTCTCTCTCTCTCTGTGTGTGTGTGTGTGTGTATATATAATACTGGACCAGATAAATTCTAAGGGGGGAATGGACTTTCTATCTGCTGTAGGAAAAAGAACAGATTTGATTAAGAACAGACACATTTATTGTAGTGTACAATTCATGGAATTGCCATAAGTCAACAGATGACTTGAAGGCACATATACACATACAACTTTCATGAGAGAACCAGCATGGTTAAGTGGTTTGAGTACTGGACTATGACTCTGAAGACCAGGGTTCAAATCTCTTGACCATGGAAACCCACTGGGTGACCTTGAGCAAGTCACACTCTCTCAGCCTCACAGGAAGTTAAAGGCAAACCTCTCTGAACAAACTTGCCAAGAAAACCCTGGCATAGTACAGAATTGTGGGTGAGGGGATGGGCATACTTTAAGGACGGATGATTCTGAAGGTTTGCTTAGCCTAGATCTGTTTTCAAAACCAGAACTCAATATACAGTTCTTTCACATACAAGAAAATCAATTCCTGAATTCTCCTCAAATTCTCTTAATTTAAAAAGAAGGGGTGATAAAACTATGTGCTGTTCCAGTTGTTAATTAAGATGTCAAAAAGTCTTGCTGATCTACTGAAAATTACCCAGAGATGTACTTATAAAACCTTATCTTCATTCCCTTTTCACTCCAGATCTCTTGCATATGAATGCAGATCTCACATTATCCAAGATAAAATCAGAAAGATGTATTCCAAACAGCAGCCATTGATAAAATGAGCTCACACTTTCCTCTGAGGTGTTACCTTAGGGCCTTTGCCTTCCCATATCTAACCCATTATTCTCACTGGTATTTTGATGAAATATTTTAATCCCCTCTTCATCTATTCTGTAACAAAGTACAATAACATCCAAAATCTACAAAACAAGGATACATTTATTAAACCAACCAATAAGATTCTCTATATCACCTTTTATGATTCACACACATGTTAACTGCCCTAATTAGTGAAAGGATTTCCATGTTATCAGTGGCGCGTTGATGAATGACCATTTTTAATAATGCAGTTGGCAATGTTGTTATTTTTAATTGCCATCAAGTACTGTATTGCCAGCAAATATGTTTCACATTTTGGCTACCCTATGAAGCAGAAACCTCCAAGACTTGGTTTCCATGATCAATTCACCAATAAAGTGGTCTTCCTCTTTTCCAACCCCTGTTCTGCATGGAATTTCCCCCTGATCTCACTGTATAAAATTTCATCCAACAAGCATGTGTACTATGTATATACTGTATCTGAAATTCTGATTAACAATACATTTGTCTGATAAAGTGAGCTTGTTATTGTTGTTGCTGTTGTTGTTAGCTGTCCTTGAATTGACTTTGACTCATGGTGACCCTATGAATAAGACATCTCCAAGATCTCTGTCCTTGACCTCTCTGCTTAAGTCCAGCAGGCTCATGATCTCCTTGATTGAGTCTAACTATTTGGCATGTGGTCTTCCTCTCTTTCTACTACCTTCCACTTTTCCTAGTATCATTGTCTTTTCTAATAATTAATTTTTCCTCATGATGTGGCCAAAGTACAACAGTCTCAATTTAGTTATCATTGGCCCGGTACAGACTGGCAATAAGCGACGTACCAGAGCCGATTCTTGGGTTAGGGACCATGCGGCAACTGCACAGTCCCTAACCCTAGAATGTAATGGTGGTGTAACAATGGCGGCGTCCAGTGTACACAGGTGCCACCATTGTTATGTAAGTGCCACGTGGTGTCTGCATGTTGCCGCACGGCGCTTATGTAACGAGTACACTAGTGGCGCACTTGTTACGCCGCCCCTGTGGCTTTAAAAGAACCTGCTTTTCATGGGTTCTTTTTCCACCAGAGGGAAGCTGCATGGTTTGACAGCTGCAGCTTCCTCCTGGAGGAAAAACAGGTGCGGGCAACCTGCCGTTTTTCGGCGGTCTGTACTGTGTCTTGGCTTCCACAGAGAGTTCAGGTTTGAATTGTTCTAGCATGCATTTGTTTGCCTTTTTGGTCTTCCATTGTATCCTCAGCACTCTTCTTCAGTACCATATCTCAAATGAGTTGATTTTCTTTCTATTTCCTTTCTTTACTATCAGGCTCTCCCATCCGTACATTGTGATGGGAAATATCATTGTTTGGATGATCCCAACTTTAGTAGTCAGTAAAGTGTCTTTGCACTTTAGGATCTTGTCTAATTCTTTCATAGCTACTCTTCCCATTCCTAGTCTTCTTCTGATTTTTTGACAGTAGTCTCCCCTCTGATCAATGTTTGATCCAAGATATGGAGATTATTTGACTATTTCTATTTTGTTGCTATCTAAAGGTATCTATCTAAAGTGGACTATAGTCTACAAGACATACTGCTTTAAAATTATTAGTCATAAAGGTGCCACAGAATTCTGTTCATGCTTCACTCAATTCTGGGAAAGGGTTCATTTTTTTCTCCTCCCACACCGAGTGCTCAGGATGGGAAAATGAGTTTGAGGTTAATTACTTAAATATACAGTACTGTACTAAATTATTTGCTATGTTCAGCTTCTGTTAATTAAGTATTGTTTTGCATATCATATTCCTCTGGCCTCTGGGGACATGCTGTCTCTCTGTCTCTGGATTGGATTCAATAAATGGTGTCTGTGGTGACAACAGAGGATAAAGAGAATAGGTGTCCAGTGAAGAAAGAAGCTGTATAAACAAGAGGAGGCCCTTACATTCATTGGCAGAGGTGGGGACAGGGAAAATCCCTCATTTATGGTATTAGCAGTGTGGCAGCCCGGATTTAGGCAGAACCTTATATCTGATGGGGAAAGTGGTGGAATCCTTTCTATATCTTTCTGTCCTTAGCATTTATGGGACTCCTGGACTCACATTATAATAACCTCCTTCCTGCTCCACTCTACTTTTGTTTGTATCCATGTACACCTCCACCAACTAAAATAACAGTTCATGTATTTAACCAAGTGGATTCTGGCATACAAAATGTATGCCAAAGTATTTTTGTTAGTCTTTAAGATGCCACAAAACTCTCCTCTTTTTTCCTGTATATTATTGAATTTGGCTGGCATTCTATTAGTGACACACACAGGCATAAGTCCAACTTATCCCTCTGTATGTCTTTTTATGGTCTTTTTATTCTTTGTGGAGTCACACCTCCACAAAGAAGGTGCACTAACTCTCTTTGAAGACTTATATTCTTCATATGCCCCCTCCCCAACAGCCATTTAGTATTTGGTGAAGAAAGGAGTGTGTCAAAGATGCATTCTTGTAACCAGATGCAGAATGATGAAGGTATCCTTTGATACACACCAAGGGTTTTTAGGAGCACATAGCCAGATGTTTCTTCAATGCCATCTGCTCTCCAGTAGCTTCTACATGGCCATGAAATGGGCCTCTGTAGGAAGAACTTGAACCCTATAGGAGGAGAGCAGGGAAACATGATGTACTTGCACCCAGGCATTACATCTTCTGATGCAAGATCTCAGCTTTTGTTTTTGTGGTCCTGGTGGCAGAGTTGGTCCAAGACATTTTACTGCCCAAGAGAGACAAATGGCTCTCTCCCCTCCACTATGTCAAGTTGCACAAAACCCAAAGCCAGCCCAGCACAAGAGCCAGAAAGTTCTGCAACCCTCTCCCATATCCCTGGAAATAAACATGCAGCAAAGTAATATTATAACAATATTGTGTCCTTTCATGATACTGAAAATCAGATGTTAGAGATAGCTGCCTAATAGTAAGCCTTGCTCAGTATGGTGGGAAAATGTGTGTGTGTGGGGGGGGGAGGAGTATACATACATCTTAGTGAATCAACTTCTGAAAAATGTGGAGTTGGCAACAAAGTGAGAAGATAAGCTTTGACCCAGTAGTAAAACATTGAATTTAGCACTTAGGGCAGTGGTTCTTAAACTGTGATTTCCTCAGATTTAAAGTGAATTTTTTTGCCTCTTCAGCAGTGTAAATAGGTATCATAGAACATTTGTTTTTTAATGCTGCATATGAAGCCCATTTCCCACCCTTGCAGCCCTAGAAAACAAATACAGCCATTGAGTTTTTTATTCAGTCACTTTCCAAGCATCCTACAGCATGGTAACTACAATATAAGATAATATGAGTATGCAAAGGGATCTTGTAGCACCTTTGAGAATGAGAGAAATAGTTGCGTAAGCTTCAATGGACTAGTGTACTTCCCCAAATGCATGCATACTGATATTCCAGACTAACAAAGACAGGCTATGTCTTTGAATAAGAAAATCTGGTTCAGGTTGCCAACATCTCACCCCTAATTGCTGCTCCCCAGGCTTCAAAAACATATTTAGTCTGCAGCCATTAGGTAGTGAGCATCCTCACTTCTTCATTTAAAGATTTATGTAAATGCTGATTTTAGAAATTCAGTTTATCTAATCTTTGCACCTGCTGTTATAGGCAGCACAGAAGCAGGCCAGGCCAGATTTGCCTATCAGTTTACATTCCTTATAGCTTAATGCAGATCAAGGAGGAAGCAAACTCTACTCAACAGAGAGCCAAGCTGTATTAATAGGAAAGCTTGAAAAAGTTGGAGTTTTTTTTTTGGGGGGGGACTACAATTCCCACATGCCCCACCTTCCATAGCCAGCTAGGAATTATATTCCAAAAAATTAGCATTACCCAGCTCTGCTAATAATTTCCATTAATGTGACCTTTAACACCTTAATATGACCAACCAGCTACTGTAGTTCCTGGCTTTTAGCCCTTTGCTGTCTTGCAGCTGATATAAATAAGACCACTTGCTTCAGCCTTAATGTTTCTTTCTCAATATAATGCAGACAGGGAGGAAAGATGCCTTGTCTGAGGGTTACTCACTCTTACATTTTTCACCAAGTTGGCATCTAAAGGACAAGGGTTTCTTGTTACTTAGAAGCAGTCAATTTGCCGCAAGGCTGGTTAATGTTTGTCCAAAGTCCTGAAGATGAAAAGGCCTCACCACTGTTGTGTGTATATAATTAATATGAACTATTGATGCTTCATGGAGTTGTGTGTGTGTGTGGAATGTGTGTACATGAACAAAGAAAAAGGGACCAGGTGTCCCTCTGTCTTCTGGCTAGGTGTGATATGAGTTGCAGTAAACCCCTTTTGGAAGGAATTGGGTTGTGGAAGGCTGGGGTAGTTTAAAGCGTACACTATAGTATGAAAACAGTAAACCATGTTTTCCCAGATCTAGATTATTTTTGTCTCAGTCAAGGTGTAGTGGAAACTTTTCTGCCACATGTTCAAAAAGACAGCTGGACTGGCAGTTGAATCTGACACCCATACTGAACCATATGCAGCAGCCTTCGCGACGTCATAGAGGCGCAACTTAAAGAAGCTCCATTTTGGAGCTTCTTTTTTGCTCCGTAACAGAGCCGCGCAGTTTGGTTGCAGCGGCTCCCTTACGGAGCAAACAGCGGCGGCGGCAGATCGCCGCAAAGTGGCGGTTTATAACCCGCCTCAGATAATATTTATAAGTTATACAGGCAGTAGTGCAGTTATCTTACAGTATGCTGTGTACTGTAGAGTCCACATTTACAATGCTGACCATTAATAAAATAAAATAATGACCACAGAAGATCTATAAGATAAGAAAAAATGGAAATAGTCAAAAAAGTTCGCATAGCTAGACTCAAATATTGATCAAACTGCAGTCAAGAAATCAGAAGACAAGTAGGTTTGGGAAGAACACCTATGTGAGAATTGGACAAGATCCTAAAGTGTAAAGAAATAACTCTGAATACTAAAGTGAGAATTGTCCAGACCATTGTATTTCCCATCATCATGTACAGATGCAAGAGCTGGACAATGAAGAAAGCTGATAGAAAGAAAATCAATTCACTTGAAATATGGTGCTGGAGAAGAGTGCTGAGAATACTGTGGACGGATGATCGAGAAGACAAATGGGTTCTAGAACAGATCAAGCCGGAACTCTTCATAAAAGCCAAAAGGGCTAAATTAAGGCTTCATACTTGGGTCACATCTAGAGTTGTGTCATGTCCAGCCAAGAGCAGGACTCGGAGGACGAGGAGGATGTGGCTCCTCAAGTGCAGGAGGAGATGGAGGCTATACCAGGTCCTAATCCTGCCCTGCCAGACCCCAGCCCTGATCTCCCAGCCCCAGGGGTTGAAGCTCAGCCAGGTCCTAGCTCTGTGGGGATCCCTCCTGAGGCTCAGCAGCCTAGTAGTGACTCTGGGGAAGAACCAAGCCTGGAGGTTCCTTCCTTTAGGCAGCGGAGAGCTGAGAGTGCTTGCGTACATCGATCCAGGAGGCTTGGAGAGAAGCAAGGTGTTGATAAGCCACAGCTGGCACAGTGGACGGTGTCTTGCATTTAAACAGCTGCAGAACGCTGACCCTTTGTCAGCAATTATTGTAGTATCCTTCTTGGTGATTGCTGTCAGCGCTGGCTTCTTGTTTCCTTGAACCCTTGTTTGCCTTGGACCTTCGACTTTGGAACGAACTGGACTCTGGTTACCTTCTGGCTGCCCTGACCTTGGACTGAACTGACATCTGTGAACTCTGGTATCCTGACCTTGGCTGTGTTTCTGGTGTGCTTCTCTTGGACTAACAGAAAGGTCTGTAGACTGTCTCCCAGCTCCTTTCTTGCTGAGCCATCCTTATCAGCGTTTGTTTGGATGTGTGCTGGCCAGGTTGCCATAATTGTCCACTAAAACCTGGGACAAAATGTAGGACAAAATCTACACCAAACTGTAGGACAACTGCAGGATAAAACTCAGCCCCAAATGTAGGACATTTAAGGTCCTCCATTCTTCTTGAATGTCCTACATTTTGGGCTGAGTTTTGTCCTGCAGTTGTCCTACAGTTTCGTCTAGATTTTGCCCTACATTTTGTCCCAGGTTTTAGTGGACAATACATCATGAGAAGGCATGAATAATTGGAAAAGACCATGAAGTCAGGAAAAGTAGAGGGCTGTAGATAGAGAAGAAGACTACATGCCAGCTATTTAGACCATGGACCTGAGTCTGCAGGACCTGAGTAGACTAGTGGAAGACAGGGGATCTTGGAGATGTGTCATCCACAGCATTGCCATGGGTCGAGCTTGACTCGAGAGTGGTTAATAATAACAAAACTCAGGAGCATGTAACAGAGTATGTAAAGGATGAAGCAAAGGAAAATTATGCCAAAGAGCTTATAAAATTTTGCCAGGCATAATTGTTTGTGCTCAGCCTAAAGGTTGGATGGATGACTTTTTAAATGAATAAACAGTCATTTAGAGCTTTTCTGCTTTTAATGTGCTTTTCAGTACTCTCTTCACTCATCCACCATGTCGCCATGAGTTGAGCTCCACTGGAGGGCAGTTAACAACACAAGAAAATGTGTCAGCTAGGCTGTTACAGCAAGAAATACTTTTTTTCACTATCGGCACTTTTCTCTGATTGGCCTAAAGTTGCTTGGCATAGTTCTTTAAGCAACCTAAGATGCATCTCTATTGTTTAAAAAATACAGTTTGACCCCATTTTAAGTGCTGTAACTCCATCCTATGGAATCCTGGGATCTGTAGTTTTACAAGGTCATTAGCCTTTTCTGATAAATAATGCTAGAGCCTCACAAAACTACAAATCCCTGGATTCTTTAGGCAGTTAAAGTGGTGTCAAACAGCATTATTTTTGCAGTGTAGCTGTACCCTTACACAACCCAATTCCTCATTTTACACAAGTCATTCATTCTAAAGACTCCTTTCTAAAGACTCCAAAGACTTCTGCAGCCAGCAACCAGTCTTTCATTTTAAACTAAAATAATGAGGAAGATATAATGACTTAGGGATGAACTGCTGACTTTATGGCTGTGATGCAGACAGGGTCTTTGAAAATAATCTAGAACAGAAGCAGCTGAGTTTGTTTTTGTTTTGCTTTTTGTTTTGCTTTTTACCAAGCATAAATTTGCAATGGAAAAAGTACACTAAATCTGTTTGTTTATGAAGTCTGTCCCTCTATTGTTAGAGAGAGCAAGTAGAATTTCAGATTATTAATTTCTGTATCAGAATATATATGCCATTATTCTCCCATCTGTCCTGATAGCAAATTAATTAGGTCAATCATGCTCAGAGTTAGGATTTGCCCACATCGACCAATTGCATGATCAGATGAGGCTGAATTTGAATCTGGATTCTTCCATAACTTCCATAATTTTAAATATCTACTACACAGCATCTGGACAAATTATGCAAGACAGATTGTCCAATAATCCCATACATGGTGCCCTTGGTATCATTAATATACCCAGAGAGCACATTTAGTTTATGAGCAAGTCATCTCCTTTTGTGGGAAGAATCTATGATAAAAATAATAATAATAAACTTTAATTTATATCCCGCTTTTTGTTACCACAATTAAAGCAGCGTACAGCCTTTAAAAATACAATATATACAATTCCCCCCTCCTTAAAAAAGGATTAAACAGTTCTATCCATTAAAAGTTACAAACGATAAAATCTAAAAACAATAATACGATAATAAAAAGGGAGCCCTGGTGGCGCAGTGGTTAAATGCCTGTACTGCAGCCATTCACTTGAAACCACAAGGTTGCAAGTTCAAGACCAGCAAAAGGGCCCAAGCTCGACTCAGGCTTGCATCCTTCCGAGGTCGCTAAAATGAGTACCCAGATTGTTGGGGGCAAATTAGCTTACTTGCTAATTAGCTTACTTGCTGTTCACCGCTATGATCTTTGGAATAGCGATATATAAATAAAACAAAATAAAACAAATTAAAAAAATGGTGGGCAGAGTTTTCACTTATATATGTCTGTGAGGGGAGCATTACATGGCCAGGTTCTATTCCAGGAAGGCCTGCCAGAAGAGATCTGTCTTGACAGCTTTCTTGAAGCTCTCTAGGTTGGCAGTTTGACGGATCTTGTCTGGAAGGCCATTCCATAAAGTGGGAGCAATCGCGAAAAAAGTCCTCTGGGAGGTTGCCGTCAATCTGGTCTTTGTGGACTGCAACAAATTCCTCCCAGAGGATCTGAGAGTACGGGGGGATTGTACAGAAGGAGGCGATCCCTTAAATAGGTTGGGCCCAAGCCATGGAGGGCTTTAAAGGTAACGACCAACACCTTGTACTGTGCCCGGAAACGAATAGGCAGCCAGTGGAGTGATTTCAATATAGGTGTAATATGGTCACTCCTAGTTGTTCCTGTAATCAATCTGGCTGCCATATTCTGTACCAGTTGAAGTTTCTGGACTAGGCACAAGGGTAGCCCCATGTAGAGCACATTGCAAAAATCAAGTCTTGAGGTTACCAGTGCATGTACTACAGTTTCTAGGTCACCCCGTTCCAGGGAAGGGCGCAGCTGACGTATCAGCCAGAGCTGATAACAGGCACTCTTGACCATTGCATTCACCTGATTTCTCATCTGAAGCAACGAGTTGAGAAGCACCCCTAAGCTGTGAACACAGTCCTTTGAGGGGAGCGTGAACCCCTCTAGGACTGGAGGTTGCGGCCTGATACCTGGTTTGGGGCCCCCTACTGTAAGTACTTTCATTTTTTCTGGATTCAGCTTGAGCTTATTTTCCCTCATCCAGTCCATTACTGCTGCAAGAAATTGATTGAGAGGAGAAATGCCATCTGTCATCATTGTTGATGACTGAGACATGGAGAAGTATATTTGGGTGTCATCAGCATACTGATAACACCCCGCTCCATGTCTACGGATGATTTCTCCCTGTAGCTTCATATAGATGTTGAATAGGATGGCGCCCTGAGGGACACCACAAGTAAGCAGTGCCTCCAATTCCTAACTCTCTCAGGCATTCCAAGAGGATGTCATGGTCTATTGTGTCAAATGCCGCTGAGAGTTCTAATAGCACCAGTAGGGTCACACTTCCTCTGTCGATGCTTAGACAAAGGTCATCAATTAAAGCGACCATGGCAGTCTCCACCCCATATCCTGTCCTGAAGCCAGTTTGAAATGGATCTAGAAAATCGGTTTCATCCAAGACCACTTGGAGCTGAAGAGCGACAGCCCTCTCGATCACCTTCTCAAAAATGGCAGATGGGAAACAGGCCTATAATTTTTCATGTCCAGGGGGTCCAGGGAAGGTTTTTTCAGAAGCGGTCTAACAACCACTTCCTTTAAGGCAGATGGTACATAACCTTTCCTAAGGGATGCATTGATGACACATCTAAGAAATGCCATCAAGGCATCACCCCCCTGGATGGCCAGCCATGATGGGCAGGGATCGAGAGGGCATGTCGTCTTCCTCACCTTTCCAAGGATCTTATCCACATCATCAGTACTCACAAGCTCAAATTGATCCAGTCTAGTCTCATAAACAGATTGACTGGACACCTCATCAGTTGATTTTGCCCCAACAGTGGCATCCAGGTGGGCTCTTATCTGAGAGATTTTACTTGCAAAGTAGTTGTTAAATGCGCCACAGCAGGCTGTTGTTGGGTTAAGTAGAGCTACACAATGGCCTTGCCATGGAATATGTTTTGCTGAAGGAAATTGTCTCCCTGCTCCCATCTAGTGGGAGATTTATGCCATGACAAAAGCAAACATCTGAGGCTGTGCAAATCCAGATCATCTGTGAAAAGGAACACCGCACTTGAGTTTTTTTGTGGTTGACATTCGGGTTTTTAATATATGCATTTAGGTCTTCTTGAAACTATAAAGCATGAGATCTGTTTTACAAGAACAAACCAATTTTTTGAGACGAAGTTTGTTGACAACTTTATTTGTAACATGTTGCTCTCTGGTGGTGGTGGTGAACAGAAGCTTAATATTCCTTTTACATAACATAGCAATTGAATAAGCAGAATGTTTACTCATTATGTTTGCTGTTTACATTTCAAGGAATAAAATACTTTCTTGTGTATGTTTTTTTCAGGTGATTCTCTTATTTCTTATTTATGATGGAGTCAGTATGGTGTAGTGGTCTGAGGATTGGAATATGACTCTGGAGATCCTGGAGACCAAGATTCAAACCCCCGCTTTGCCATGGAAACCTCTGGGTGGCCTTGGGCAAGTCACAGTCTCTCAGCCTCAGAGGATGGCAATGGTAAACCCCCTCTGAAGAAACTTGCCAAGAAAACCCTTTGATAGTAGTCAGAAATGACTTGAAGGCAAACAACACACACACACACATTCATCAAGTATTGCAGCAAGTTAAGATACTTTAAAAAAGTATCTAATTTATTTATTTACTTCATTTATATGCTACCTTTCTCCCAAAGTAAAATCCAAGGTGGTCCTTTTCCAAACTCTGGGTACTTAATTATTTATCTTGTATCCTTCCTTTATTATACATGCCGCTTCTCACACTTTGCTTGCCATTCTTCTCTCTTTCCCTTATTATTTCTGTAAATCTGTTTCTTTATCTTATTATTACCCACTTGATTCATCCATTTTACAGTTTCTTAGCACTCTCTTTTAGGCATTGTTTTTAAACCTTTCCTCCCATCTGGGAAGTAGTCAGATTCTAAATCTGGTCTAATGCTGCTAGTCAGTATGTAAAGCAGAGGTAGGAATTAAGTGGCCTTCTGCATTTTGCAACTCCCAGCACTCCTTAGCATTGACTGTGGTGGCTAGGGCTACTGGAGATTGCAGCCCATATTTGGTGGACCAAGTGATCCCCACCGCAGTTTAGACAAGTGAATCCCAATCAAGTGATTCCCACCCCAATTTAGACAATACTCATAAGAGCCGGCATGGCATAGTAGTTTGACTGTTGCACTGTGACTCTGAAGACTAGGGTTCAATTCCCCAGCTTGGGCATGGAAACTTGCTAGGTGACCTTGGGCAAGTCACATGCTCTTAGCCTCAGGGGAAGGTAGTGGCAAACCTCCTCTGAACAAATCCTGCCAAGATAACCCATTAAGGGGTCTCCATAATTTGGAAATGACTTGAAGGCACACAATAGCAAATAAGGGTCAAACTAGATATTGATATGAATGTATATTTCCTATGTTTAATCTGTTTTCTCTCCCACGACAGAAGATCTGTGTCTCAGAAACCAGGTTTGTTATTTAAGCCCTTCCAACAACCAATTATAACACAAAGCATGCAAAATGAAATATAGGTGAGCACAATCACATACTATGACAAACAGATGTCTTTTCAGATATCCTAATTCTATCTGATGAAATTCAAAGAACAGTTACTCCATGATCCTGGTCAGTGAGTTCCTATGACAGAAGTGGAGTGTTGTGTTCTAATGACATAGCAAATGCTCTGTACAGATGACCAGTTTGGATACACATAGCAAAAAGGTTGTTGGCCAATGCAATTGGATGATATACATGTATTAGCTCGTTCATTTGGAAAAAATCCAGTAAAGTCCACACTACTTATGTGGCAATGTATGGAGTACAGACTTCTTACAAAGAAGCTAATCTGCCTACAGTATAAAATGTTCAGCCACTGGCAAACTGACTTGGATTCAAACTAAATTTGGTGTTGTTGTTTGCCTTCAAGTCATTTCTGACTTATAGGAACCCTAAGACAAACCTATCATGGGGTTTTCTTGGCAGGATTTGTTCAGAGGAGGTTTGCCATTGCCTTCCCCTGAGGCTGAGACCATGTGACACTGTATGATCTCGCTTTAACAGCCATGGCAATAGCCAACAGAATTCTGAGATTTGATATTTAGGTATGGGCATGTAGATTCCCTAGATGGAGATCTCTAATCCCTCAGTAAACTACAAACCTCTAGATGTCACATGATGTTCCAAGGTGATTAGAGTATAATCATAGTTGAATCATGCAGTGTGAAAAAGCCCATAGATAATATACTACATCCAGGTGAGTTCTCCCAAATGGCAACCAATTCTAATTGGATTCAAAAGGATCTTGCAACTCTGTTGAGACTAACTGGAAGACAGAAGTTGGTAACATGCTCAAGTCTATAAAAAATCATGCTACCAACATTTATCTTTGTTAGTCTCAAAGGTGCTTGCATACTGATATTCCAGACTAATGTGGCTAGGTCTTTGAATTCTACTTATGTTTAGAGGGAATCACATACTGAAAAACCTAAACTCATTGGGTGGAGGAAATTATTCCTCAAACAGCTAAACTTATTTTGATTGTGAGAGCTACATGGAACACTGCTGCAATTATCTTGCAGTGTCTGACACCTATTGCCTCGAATCTTTGATATTTGCCATGACCAGCAAAACAACACCTTTCCCCTAATCCTGACAACATTCTCTATGTTTTTTGAAGAAGTTAAGAAAAGACTTTTCATTCCCTTTTTAAAAGACTGAGAAATGCTGAATGCTTCTCTGCTGTTCCACAGAATACAGCTGGAAAGGATGTTCAGCTAACGCTTTCAGCAAACAAGCAAATGATGATAGAAAAAAAGCTATGCTGTATAGTGACTCTTCTATGAAGGGAGTGTCTGTTTGTTCTATTCTTTGTGCTCTGCGTCTGGGTGGTTGTTTGACTAGCAGACCTGTGTCTAGAACAGGTGGCTCATAGTCAGCCACAGAAGTGGCTGTGCTGCCCACTGCCTGCACTATGTATGTTGGGATCTGCATAAAATACACTTGACCCATGTTACCCCCTGTGTGGCGGACACAACAGAAGTAATCTGTGAAGTTATAAACAGTTACTAAGCCTGTGCATGTTTTTCACACACTGTGGTAAAGAAGGCAGTGGCACTGTAGGCAGGGACGTAGCCAGGATTTTGGGAAGGGGGGTCCAGACTAAGTGCCACCATTATAATGGGGCTTGGGTGCAGCAGTGCGGCGGCATGCACTATTCATTGTATCTAATGGAAGGGGGGGTCTGCACCCCAAGGACCCCCCCCTGTTGGCTACATTCCTGCTGTAGGGGTTTCAGTGATCTACACAACTCAGGAATTCAGAGTGATGACTAGGGAGTCTTAGTATTTCAAGCAAAGACGAATTAATACAATGTACCCAATTACCCATGTGCATTGTTGTGCATTGTTTCACCAAAGTGCTCTTTCTCTACAATGCCCCTTAACCAGCATTCTTCCTTGAGGTCTCTTAAGTGTATATGAATTGAGGCCAGACAGATATTACTATATGCAAGGGTGTAGCAAGGCAAATTTAATAGAGGATGAGATATAAAATAGGTGGGAGAGACAAAAGTTTGAGAATCAATCACCGTATAAGGTTTCTGGGGGGAAAGTTTTCATTGGTAATGACAAAGATAACTCTCAATGAATGATTTTAGTTAGAAATGTTGTGCAGCTTTCAAAAAAGCAAATACATTTAGAATACAATATTTCCCACATGCAAAATAGTTGTGTAAACTAAACAATAGTGACTAGGAATTAAATGAATATTGTGCAAGTCATCTTTCTATAATGGGCTGAACCTTTTAAAAAATCAAATGCACTATGATTTATTTATTTATTTTGCCAACATGTAGAAACTGCCCATTTGAAATTTCTTCAAAGATGTTATGTACAGTACTTCATTACTAAATTACTAAATTTGGTGGGGGGTTTGGGGGTTTTTTTTGGTGTCGTGTCAACATATGTGTCAATGTTGAGGGGGGGAAACTCATACAGCTGTAGATACACAAAAGGCAATCTCTGAAATATGCAAAATGTACATGCAGGGAAAGGCTTCTTTTTTTTAAATATAATCTTTATTAAAGTTTATATACATTTTTTTAAAAAGAAAAGAGAAAACAAATCCATCTAGCAACATAGCAATACAATATTACAGATTGTCAAATGAACCCCCCCTCATAACCTGTGTAAAAATGCACCTTAAGAAGTACATTTAATAAGTCAATTAGAATCTCTGCTTTTCATACTTCCAAAAGAGATTTCCATTTTTGTTTACATTGCTGCGATGTTCTACCATTTGCTATCATAGATAAATTATCCATTAATGCAAGTTCATGTACTTTTGTTTCCCATTCTTTTACTGAGGGACCTTGGGATTTCTTCCAGTACTTCGCATAAACTAAGCGGGCAGCCGTTATCATATAAATTAATTTACTAGAATCATCCTGATTTAACTTCAGTTTATCAGTATCGATTATATTAAAAAGAAACCGTTCGGGAGAAAAGGGTACACACTTTTGCATATATTTTACAATATTCTTATATATACTTTTCCAAATTTTTTTTTACAGCTTTACACTGCCAGCACATATGAAACAGCGACCCGGGGGCTTTCTTGCATTTCCAACATTTAGTTTTATTAGATTTCTTAATTTTTGCTAATTGAATGGGTGTTATATAGCATCTAAAGAACATTTTAAGGCAATTTTCCTTTAAATTGTTACATTTTGAAAACTTATGGGTGGTTAACCATGATCTTTCCCAGCACTCCATAGAGATATTACTCCCAATGTTTTGCATCCACTTAAGCATATTATTTTTCACCACTTCATTTTCCATCTCAATACCCAACAGGGTCTTGTAAAATTTAGAAATCATGTTTTCCCCCTCCTTTCAGTATTTTATCTACAATACCCGGTTCACATTCTAGTCCATATTTCTCTAAATCTTTTTTAAACTCTTCTGAAATTTGCTTATAGCTGAACCAATGAATTTCAAACCCCTCCTTCTGCAAATCCTCTCTTGATTTAATTCTTACACCATCAGAAGTTTTAGACACTATATCTTCATAATCTAGCCATTGCTGTCTTTTTAAATTTTGTTGTTTATGAAAGGCTTCTTGTGTTGAATGCCACCTGGGGAGTTTTGCATAAAAGTATTTTTTATAAGTATTCCATACTTTGAAGAGCGGTTTTCTAATACAGTGTTCGTTAAATTCTTTCCTTTCTTTACATTCTTCATAGTTCAGATATGCATGCCATCCCAGTGTTAAATTATAACTTTCCAAATCAATTATTTTTTCATTCTTTAAAAGAATCCAATCTTTGATCCATGTTAATGCACAGGCTTTAAAATAAAGTTCTAAATTGGGTAAACCCAAACCCCCTTTTTCTTTGCAGTCACACATTACTTTAAATTTAATTCTAGCTCTTTTCCCTTGCCAGAGAAAATTCAAAATATCTTTATTCCAGATGCTGAATGGCTTCTTATTACACAATATGGGCAGTGATTGAAATAAAAAAAGGATTTTTGGAAGTACACACATCTGAATACGTGCAATCCTACCCAGTAATGAAAGTTGTTGGGTGTTCCATTTCTTCAAATCATCTTTAATTTTTTTCCATGTATTGTTATAATTATTTTCATAAAGCTCTGAATTTTTCTCTGTTATTGTTATGCCCAGGTATTTGATTTTTTTTATAATTTGGATTTCCATTTTACTATTTAGTTCTTTTATCTCTTGAGATGACAGATTTTTAATCAGGATTCCACTCTTATTTTTGTTGACCTTACAACCTGCTATTTGTCCAAATTCATCCAATGTTTCTTGTAACTTATTTATGGAAAGATTTGGCTTTGCTAAGAAAACTACCAAAACGTCTGCAAAGGCACGAAGTTTATATACTTGATTGTTAATCTTAATCCCCTGAGTTGTTATATCACTCCTAATTCTCCTATTCAACATTTCCATGACCATTAAAAATAATAACGGGGAGAGTGGGCATCCTTGCCGTGTGCCTCTGTTAATGTTACATGGCCTTGTTCTCTCAGGGAAAGGCTTCTTGTACATGTATAATTTTTAAAAATTGATTATCACACCCAGAAATCCTGCTGGGATAGATGCAGGATTGAAAAGTCAAACACAGGTATTATCGCATGCAGCTGCAGTTGTGCAAGTGCAACCCCTATGCAGCCTGGCCCCCAGCTGCGCTTATCCAGCAGCTTTTCAAAAACAGCAAGCTCCCCATCACACTCCTGGCCCCATGGCATGTGACCTACCCTCAAAGTTAGGGTCTATCTGTTCAAGATTTACTGTATATTCTGATGCAAGTGTGTTGGAAAACTGACTTTTTCAGTCAGCAACTCCCACAACCCCCCAGCCAGCATAGCCATTGGAAGATGCAGTTAAAACACACACATTTTCAAGCTCTTCTCTGTTGTGGCAATGTAGGTGGGCAGTTACTTTTAATTTATTTCCCCCTTATTGAACTCAAGGAAAGGATTTGTCATGTTTTATTAACAGGAATGTGATCATAGTTTGAAAGAGCATAGGGTATAAAATCAGAGTGCTCTTCACTGTCTTGCTCTCAACTCCACCCCATTTCAGCTATTCTACAAGTGCATCCTCTCTAGTTTAAGAGTCACGTCATCATATGTATGTTTTATGGTGGTGCGTATCTGGTGTGATGACATAGCAGAGTTTCTATTATAATCTACAGCCTCTGAGTAACTGAAGGAAAAGATTGCACCTTAAGCATGTCATGCTAGTTCTGAAACACAGTTTGCCTAGAGTAGAGAACATATATCTAGTCATGGTGAACATGTGGTGTTAGAAGTAATGTGAATAAGTAAGAAGGGAATGCCTTGTTTAATCAGAGCAGTGAATTCACGATTGAAAACCCAAGTTAATCAGACAGAACTGCAATTTTGTCTTGAGATTTTGTCTAGGTTTGCTAGTAAAATAGAGTGCTGGTTGAATGCCTTTCTGCTCTGTGGCTACACCTGAAATGCTATTCTCCATCCTCCAAGATTTCCTTTGTACAGTAGGCTGCTGTTGTCATTACAGAAATTCCATGACATATTCATCTGTTGTGTAACCCTCTGAAACAGAGCTAAAAATAGCTCTCTGACTTACAGGAAGTCGCCCATATAAAATTGCACAATCTCTGCGTCCCTATCAGTGGAACTTGTCCTAGAAAGAGACCAAATGCCAATAAGAGAAGCTGAAAGTGCTACTTAGGGGCCATTCAGACTACCTTCTGAACTGAATTGTAACCCATATTAAAAGTCGGAAGTTACCATTGGCACCGGTTTAAACACATGCAAATTAGGGTTTTGCACACCCAATCCGGGGCAATTCCCCCTTAGAGCAGTTTTTCCAAAAGTGGATTATTTTCTATGTCTTTTAGGAAAACCCGTTTCTTCCCTGCTGCCGGCAAATGTGAACTTGGCCCCAGTCATGATCGGGTCAAGTTCAGGGGAGGGATTTAGGGCAGAGGGCGGAACATGCCTCCCCTCTCACAGGCAGCTCTCTCTCTCTCTCTCTCTCTCTCTCTCTCTTTCTCTTGTAATTTTATTTTTGACAGAGTATGCGAATGCTTGTTCTACAGGTTGATACATATTGATAGAATGTGTCTGCTTGTGCTACATTTCCCTTTCATTTGCTTGCTGCCGGCACGGAACCTCACTTTGCAAATGTCATTCTTTTTTAATTATTTGTGTGTGTGTGTGACAGAATATGTGGTTGCTTGTGTTTTTTTTAAATTTGGCAAATTGATACAATGTGTGAATGCTTTTGCTACATATGTATATGTGAATGTGGCAATTGGAGGGAAAGCAAAAAAAGAGGATGCATAGATGACATTCAGGTGGCCTCCCCTGCAAGTGATGTCTGTTGTTATTATTATTATTGTGACAGATTATGTGAATGCTTTGGGCTGGAAGAGAAGGGTATCTGGGGGGAGGCAAGGGCTTTGAAGGTGGCATTGGGCTGGAAGCGAAGGGAAGGAAAGAGGTTCCAAAGCGGAGGAAATGCTGGGCTGGAAGCAAAGGGGAAGCTAGAGGCTGGCATTCAGAGGGAAGGCTGTGGAAACCCATGACTTTGGGGGAGTCACACTCTCTCAGCCTCAGAGGAAAAAATGACAAATCTTCTCAGAACCAATATTGCCAAGAAAACCCCAGGATCGGGTCGTTTTAGAGTTGCCATAATCTGTAATGACCCAAATACACACAACACACACACACACGGAGGTTTTTAAATTTGACAAGTTGACAGAATATGCACACATTGCTTCCAGTTTTTTTTTTAAAAGGAGGGGAAAAGCACTCATTCTGTTGGCCAATGAGTGTAGGATATGTCACCTTTGACGAAAGCGGAATTGAATTTGATTGACAACAAGGAGGCTCCATTTTAAAGCAGTACTGCAAATGTAAACTTCAGAGGGGCAAATTGCCCTGATCAAGGTAAAGGGTAGTGGGCACTTGTAACTGGGCTGATTTGGTATGGGGGCAACTGGATCTACCCAGTTCTATCCAGGGCAAATGGGCTAGTGAGAATGGGGCCTCAATGAATGATTCTTTGCAACTTCAAAGCTATTACCAAACAATCCTGATGGGCATTTATATCATAAGTGGGCTACTTTCAGGGGCTGGGGCCACATTAGTCCTTCCTGGGATTTTAAGTGGTCTAACATGCCCACTGTCACTAGCACCACACCCCCACCCCCACTCCATTTTTAGACTGATTGGAAAAATTGCCCCCAAATGGTTATAACAACATGGTGGATGACTACCGTTGAAAAACATGTTTTGACAAGGCATATATGTGAAATATAAGACGTATCTTCACTCCAGACAAGTCAGATCTGGTATCAGTGTCTTCTACAGATTGTTTGTTCACCTTCCTCTCTCACCTACAGTAGTATACATGCTTTGCTGAACAGTAGATTATGGAAAAGGATGAATAAAGAATCTGGCAGAACAGCAAAGTACAGTGGCTACATGAGCTGAATGTTGCCTCAGAGCTTTTATAGAACTATCTACCATTTCTAGATTAGATCCTGGCAACTTTATATCAATATGACTGTCATTCCATTTTGTCCCTTTTGATATTAGTACATGCCCTCATCATCTCCAGAGCTTGCAAAGGTTCTGTTCTGGGCTACAAATCCCAGAGTTCTCAAACTGAGATGGCCAACTGGGAGTTAGAAAGGTAACATTTATACATTCTGATAATTTTTCACTAATTATATAATATATCCCAACATTAGCATTTTAGAAAAGTGTGTAGCTGCTGAGGTGCATAGAGGGTTGCTGTTTTGCCAAAGGAGTTTTAGGCAACACAAGCAGAAAAGGTAGGTAAGGTTTTTGTTAGACAGCAGGCAAGGGAAAAAAAGGTTCAAGCAGTTTGTTGAGCAAAGATCTCATTTTCTCCTTTCTGTTGTTGGATCTTCAAACAGCAGAAAGATTCCAGTTGTGATCAGTGTACACAGCACCATTGTCACCTCCCTTGATGTATTCAAGAGGAATTTAAAGACCTTCCTATTCCGCCAGGCTTTTCCCCATGTGCCTTAATGTTATCTTTGTCTCCCTTTGATGATGTATACTGTTCAATCCAGCTATTCGCTATGGTTTTAATGCTTTATAATGGCGGGATACAGACGGGCAGGGGAGGACGTCTTGGAGGTGTATTTAGCTGAATGCGGAGCCTCCAGACGGCCCGCCCCGGGGGCGTGCTTCAGGTGTTGGAGCTTCCACACGGGGGGCAGTGAAGACGCCTCACCTGGGTCCATTTCGGACCCGGAGTTTCCAAACCGCCCGCCTCGGAGGACGCCGAAAAAAAAGAAGCAGCTTCCGCACGGGCGGCCAAAACCGCGCGCTTTTTTTTTCTTTTGCCGGCTGGTGGATGCGCAGCTACGCAGCTACAGCGCTAAGCAGCGGCAGAAAGCTATGTGCGCATTTAAAGCGCCCAAGCCCCTTTAAAACTTTCTCTCATCTACGAGGCCAGGAGGCTGGCATCTATGTGCCAGGGAACCCCACGCATCAACATCACAGGCCAGCAGTCGGGCCCCTGATACTGGCTGACTGTGCCTACCCCATTCCGGAAGTGGCTCATGACCCCCTTGAAGAAAAGAGAAGAAAAGCAGGGGAGACTGTGAGGAATGCCCTGGCAGATTTTTTTCTGACAAAGAACTGAAGGGGCTCCTGTGCCATCACTGTGATGTCAGAGTGCATTGTCCTGTAATAGCATAAGCACATGAATAAATTTATCCCATTATCCACAGTTTGGTCTGCCTA
The DNA here is from genome assembly GCF_019175285.1 of Sceloporus undulatus. Lineage (NCBI taxonomy): Eukaryota > Metazoa > Chordata > Lepidosauria > Squamata > Phrynosomatidae > Sceloporus > Sceloporus undulatus. Next base: position 45,723,278 of record NC_056525.1, on the reverse strand, counting down.
TCATTCCTGATCTCTGCTGGGCATGTTTTGCCACGTGCCGAGGGGGACACACACAAACACACACACACACACAAAGGCTCCTGGCGCCTGTTTTCCTGGTCAAAAAGTACATCAGCTCCAACTGCAATTGCCCCTTTGACAATGTATCAATCCCCTCAAATTCAAGCTTTCCAATGGCCAATTTGAATGTATCAATGGGCACCCAGAGGACATCTATTGGGGGAAAGATTCAAACTGCCCCTCTGAAAGCTTCATTGGCCTAGGACCACCGTGGCCTAACGGCCCGAGCCGCAGTGCCCATATATACCCGTGCGCAACTGGCAAGACCCCAGGACGGCGATCAACATGGCAGCGCCACGCAGGAGGGTCCCGTTCGAATCGCTACTGACCGATGAGAGGTCGGGATCCTCCTGGACTCCCTGATGCCACAGGCACCGCGAGGAGAGTGATGGCTAGCCCAACAAGCCAACCGGGGGCATTTTCTCGAGGCATCTCGTGCCCTCCGAAACCAAGGGTTTCAAAGAACGCTGCACCAATGTAGTGAAGTTTAAACTCTCAAGGCAGCGTCTTTGAAACCCTGGGGATTTCGAGAGGCACCCCCGGTTGACAGGCAGCCACCATTCTCCTCGCGGCTGAAGGACCTGTGGATCAGGGGAGATCGCCCAGACCAGAAGATCGCCGTCCTCCAGGTAAGCCAGAGCTCTTGCCATGCCCTGTCCTCCCTCCTTGACCCTTTCGTCCCTCCTGTCCCTCCTGCATGGTGCCAATGCCATCCCTCCTCTTCCCTTCTGCAGGCGTGCGGCCGAGGCGGAGCGGAGGGAGGAGGGCACCTGCCAGGTCGCCTTCTCCACCATCCTCGGGGACGAGTTCCCCGAGGGTGGGCCACAGCCAGGACCAGCTGCTGTGGCCCCTCACGCCCAGAGCAGGCTCCTCTGGCGGAAGGTAGGTCCCCAGGGTGAGGGGTGGGGGTTGCCTGACTGCAGCCCCCACAACACTTGTGCCCTCATCTGCCATGCCACATGGTAACTTGGGCCTTTCCTTCCCCTTTTGCAGGCTTCATGTCCTTGCTGCTGCTGCGCCGCCGCGCATGAAGAGGAGCCTGGGCCGAGCCGCCGCCTGCCGGGGGACCCAGGGCACTTGGCCCTCGATGCCAGCCCTGGATCGTGTCCTCCAAGCCCGGCAGCAAGGTAAGTGTAGAGGTGAACCAGGAAGGGAGATCCTCCACCGGCTTCCCGCCCCACCGCCTCCTCCCCCTCCTGAAGCAGCTTCCCTCTCCTGCCCCCCCTCGCCATCCCCCCTTCACCACCCCCCTTCACCCCTCCCCCTTGTAAATATTGTAAATATGTACATAGAAATCGTTTTGTTATTGTTAATAAAAAGTTATTTTTTTTTAAAAAAATTTGTGTGGTTAATTATGCCAACTGCGGCAGTGTGGCTGTGAGTGTGAATGGGATAGCTTAGCAACTGTGCAGTCAAGCAGGCAGGAGTGCTGTGAGGTAGCAATGTCCAAACTCTGTCCTTCCAGGCATTTGGACTTCATGTCCCAGAATCCCGACCACAGGCAAGGTGGCTGGGGATTCTGGGAGATAGAAGTCCAAACGCCTGGAAGGACAGAGTTTGGACATTGCTGGTTTGGGAACAGTGAGCCAGGTGGGAGGAGAGAACAGGAAGGGTAGAATAGAGTAGATAGGGCTGGGAGAGAACACATGCCCTGGGAGGCAATGAATGTCTTTATGGGACATCATGGGACCTAGTGCCTTGTCAGTGCTCCTGCCCCTTGACTCAGGCCCTCCTAGTTGCCCTTTGACTTGGGGGCAAGTTTAGAGGGCATCAAAAGGTCTTGGGCACATTCCAAGCTCCGGGGTCTCTTTTTTTTTTCCTTGTGCCGGCTGGTGATGCGCAGCGTGCGCAGCGTAAGCCGGCGGCAGAAAGCCTATGGGCACATTAAAGGCCCAAGCCCCTTAAAACTTCCCCCCCCCGCCTGCCCAAAAACAATGGTGGTCTCCTGCCAGCTGGTGATCAGCTGGTGTTGGCATCCTGTCCGCTGCACTTTGCCAGTGTCACCACATCATGGATGCCTCCTCTCCTTTGGTTCCGTGCTCCTGCTGAATCTGCAATGCGCAGCCACGCTGTCTCGCTGCCACGCGGTCCCCCTGCCCTCCCCTCACTTCCTTTGTACAGAGTCAATATTTACAGTTTTAGCGTTTTTTATTGTTAGGTGAAAATGGCAGAGGAATGTGTGTAGGGGGCACTTAAAGTCCAAACTTTCCAAGCAGCGCATGCGTACATGTTGCTCTAGGGTTAGGGTTAGGGTTAGGTTACGAGGCTTAAAATGTGCCGCAGCTGTGCCTCAGCTTCCACAGCTGCATGGCAGCGGACGTTGCATAAAAGCCTGACTGCAAACTGTGCATGTTCCAAGACCCCAACTCACTATGCGACGGAGCTTTTAATGGGCAACTTAAAGTAGCGGCGTAGCAATTCTGGTGTACCGGTGCAGCATCCTCATGGCTTCTTCCACTTCTCGAATGTGTCAGCATTCAGGTAGGACTGCTCCAGTTTCTGCAAAATGTTTGGCTGGGACCATATAGCTATCAGGTCAGCGTCCAGTATGAGACCAAGACGTCCCCCTGCCTTTTTTGGGGTGGCGTGGATGGCTGAGCCATCCTGCCTGGTGGCAAAGGGAGCCGCCACACAGCTGTGCCAGGAGCAGCTGAACTGTGCCCGTTCCCAGTGAAAAGGGCGCAGGAATGTGTGTAGGGGGTCACTTTAATCCAAACTTTCCCTTATCACTTTCTACAACCAAAACATCCGCCGGCAAAACTTACAACTTCCCGCGGTTCACCAACGCATGCGCACAAGTGGCTCTAGGTGAGGGTTACGAGGCTTAAAATGCGCCGCAGCTGTGCCTCAGCTTCCACAGCTGCATGGCAGCGGACGTGCAATTAAGCTTGGCTGCAAACCACGCAGGTCCGGGGAACCCGACCCATTATGCGACGCAGCTGACACGGAGCTTTTAAAACGCCAACTTAATTTGCGGCGTAGCAATTCTGACGTATCGATGCAGCAGCTACAGATGGAATGCGCAGGTACGCCGCAAATCAAAAAGAAGCGGAAAAAAGCAGCACCTTTAATGCCGCTCTTCCCGCTTGGGGCTGCGGGGGGCGTGTTCATGGCGGCATTCAGGTAAAGCCCCTGAAGGCTCTACCTTCATGACGCATGAGTACATCCCTTTTTGCCCGTCTGTAACCCGCCAATAATTGTTTTTAGATGCTGTATAGTTTTAATTGCTATGGGTGGTTGGTTTGTACACTGTTAGGGATATAGGTTGCTATAATGTTTTTGTTGTAATTTGTTGTTGGAAACCGCTATGATCTATACAGGAAAGCGGTATATAAATAAATTTTTATTTTTTTATTATTATTACTCAATGTCTGCTAGTAGATTGGTAAATTTTACCCCCCTTCATACAATTAAGTCTAGTCCACAGAGCAAGGAGTAGCCAGAAACCCAAATAAAAGGCTTCACCCGCTCTGCAACACACAGAGAGGCGCATGCAAGGCTCCCTGCTGCCTTTTTTTTTGTACATGTTCATGTTCAGCATTCTTGTCGGGCTTGTACTATGGAGCATCACCGTTTTTTTACAGTGAACAGAACTGGAGGGGCAGGAAGTATCACCTGTTGTCCATGGCCAGTCACACGGAGGATTTGGAAGATGAGGGGGAGGACTTGGCCCCTCAGGTGCAGGGGAACCTGAGGCGGAGCCAGACCCCAGCCTGCCCTGCCAGGTCCCCTCTGCTCCCCAGCTCCTGGAGAGTTGGCTCAGCCAGGGCCCTAGCCCTGTTGTATCCCTCCAGTGAATCCTGTGGCTCAGCAGCCCAGCCTTTCCCTAGCAGAGGTTCCAGGTATGGTAGAGGAGCAAGATACTGAGGTACCTACCTTCAGCCAAAGAAGACTGAAAGGGCATTCCCGAAGGTTTCTGAGAAACACTTATTAATCACCCAGCAGCGTCGATAAGGAGCTGGCCTGATATAAACACCTGGCAGACTCTGAGCTTCTTTCGAGGTCTATCTGCATTCCTTTGGTGAAAGCTGCTCTCTCTGACTCCCTCGGACTTTGTTGCGGGACCCTTGCTTCCTAACTTTGGATACACCTAGACCTCTTGACTTGGACCGGACTCGTTGACCTACTCTCTGGCGACTCTTGACCCTGGATTGGACTTTGGAACGGCCCTCTGGAACCCTGGATCCTGGACTGGCTTTTGGTTTTGCTCTATCGGACACTGGACGGTATGTGCTTTTGGAACTGTTTCTTTGCTGCGGTAAAACCCACTTTTGTTTTCCTTTTCCTGGTAAACTCTTATCAGCTGTCTGTTGACAGCTTTCCGGGACACCTGTCATTACTCGCCATGTTAGGTGTAATCCTCTGAATACTAATAGCAGGAAGCAAAAGCAAGAGATGGCTATATCCTTATGTCCTGCTACTAGTGAACTTCCTACAGGCACTGGTTGACTACTGTGGGAGATGGAAATTGGACAGATCCGGTGAATTCTATTGTGAAAGCAAATGCGGGACACCACAAAAATAATAATTGTAGACAGTCTCACTCTATGTCTTTCTTTCTCTTGGTTTATTCTTAGCCTTGCTGACATGAGTAAGACCTAGCATGCTCAAAGCACCAGTGAAGAGCAGAAACATGTAAAATTCTCAGGTAGCACAACTGTTGGAAGTGGCTGTGATGAACGGACTCAAAAACCAGCCAATCAGAAGCCAGAGACCCTAAGCCAATCAGGTGCTGGCTGAGGAGTTTGAAGATAGTCAAGGGTTCCTGTCCCACGCCAGGATTTCCTCTGCCCCATCCCGGATTCGCCCCTTTTCACTTGCTGCCCTCACTCCTGGAAACTCTTCCTCCACAAGCAAGAGCCATCACTTCTATAACCAGCTTCAAAACGGAGTTGAAAACCATCCTGTTCGGAGAAGCCTCCCAGGCATCGCATAATGGTCGCTACATATGATGTTCTGTTGTTGACTGTTTTATCGATCCATTTCCTGTATTGCTATGTACTGTATATGTATTATCCACTTGAGAGTCTGTATTTTCCCTGGAAGAAGATTAACCATCCATTATGAAGCCAAGCCCTCCCTCCAGTCCATCTGCCTTGGTCCAGGCCTCGGAGTTTGAGAGGAACTGTTGGACCTCTTACCCCTTTCCCTCCACACTCCCTTCTCCTTCTGTGTCAGGTCTTTTAGATTGTAAGCCTGAGGGCAGGGAACCGTCTACTAAAAAGATTGCATGTGCAGCGCTGTGTAAATTTACAGCACTTCATAAATAAAGGTAATAATAATAATAATAATAATAAGATTCCACTTGGCAGTTGGTTTAGTCAGTTAGGGTTTAGAATGTTGAGAATGAAGTTGGAATGTGGACAGAGAGCAGTTGAGGAACAGTAGAGCCAGAGGAGGACTGAGTTCCGATAGTTCCTGAGAGAACAGCAGTTTGTTAGAGGGGCGTTGATAATAGACCAAGAAAGGTCTGAAGGCCCAGTGAGGGACCATATTAGTTTGGGAGTCAAGAAACGAGAGACTCAGTGTAGCCAGACCAGAAAGAGGGGGTTTTTGGTTACAGACATTCAGAGGGAACTGCTGGTCCAGAGGGGGACAGTCAGAGGAAGGGTCGGTTCCAGAGGGGAACTTGTTATGTCTAGAGCAGGGGTCGGCAACCTACACCCCGGGCTGGATCTGGCCCAGCAAGGCCTGGGACTGGCCCCAGCCGGTCCTGCCGCCAATTGCCGCCCCCTCTGGCTTCCGCACCACTCCAGCACCATTTTGGGAGGTCTGGGGAGGAAAGGCCACGATGGAGGCCAGGACCTGGCAGGCCGCCAGACCTCTCTCCCCAGAGGAAGAGAGAGGAAGAAGAGGAAAAAGAGGAAGTGGAGAAGAGTACGAAGAAGAGGAGGAGGAGAAGGAAAAGAGGTATTAACAAAGGGAGGAGAGGAAAGAAAAAGGAAAGCGATAGTAGGAAAGGAAGAGAAACAAAGGACAGAGCATGGACAGGAAGACAGAAAATAGGAAAGCCAAAGCGAAGGACGGCAGCCGTGCCCAGGTAGGAAGAGAGATAGGTAAAGGAAGCTAAGTCGAGAAAAATAAGAAGTGAGAAATGAGAAGCGACAAGTGAAGTGGAGTAGAAGTAGCGTGGAGGAGTGCTATAAGTTTATTACTAGCAAGACAAGGACACACCCGTAGTTACGTTTGTGGGCTATGCTTGAAAGGTGTTCATGAGGAGGTATGACGCGTGCTTATTTTTTTATTTATTTACATTTTGAAAATTATTTAATTATTTATTTTTGGCTTCGCCCCCCAGTTGTCTGAGGGACAGCAACCCGGCCCCCGGCTCAAAAGGTTGCCTACCCGGTCTGGAGTGAGGGACTTTTAACCAGTTAGGGATTCTAATTGAGGAGTTATTATAGTAAGCCTGAGTAAAAGACTGTGGTGTCTAAGCTAGGAAAGTAGGCGAAGGACATGTCAGTGTCCTTAACATATAGTAATAGTAAACTCTGTAGCAAGTTTAACAGTTGTAACAAAGTAACCATTAAGAAGTAACATGTGCCTGAACTAACAGCTGTTTAATGCCATCAGTTCAAGTCAATCTGTTCAAACCCTTTGTTCAATAAAGTTCATATTTTGTTTTGTCTAGAGGCTTCTGCTTATATTTATATCATCAGCTACTATTATATAATACTGTGGGCCTGGGTTTAAACAGGGTGCTGTCATCAACTGCATTTGGTGGCAGCGAGGAGATAATAAAAGTCCCAAGCATCTGCCACATATTAAAGGGGGTTCATTACATAATGGGTGGCAGCGGTGGGATTAGAAAACCCCATAGGCTGCCATAAGGTGAAGGAGTGTTGTCTTTACAGTGGCGTGTAAGAATATTGAGGAATAGCTATGTAGAAGAAGCAATAATAGTGGAGAGAGGCATGAATCCTCCTGATTATTCCAAAATGCAGTAAATTCACTGAATCAATTGTTGCATGGTTGGTCAATTATAGGTAAATCCCATTTTTTCATGGGTGTGTACTCTAGCTGGATCTAACAATTGGATTCAGGCAGATACTTAAAACCACCTCAGTGTTCCCCTTCTTTATCTATACCTGATTTGTCACCTGTTTACATAAACTGATACCCCAGGATGAATTCATTTCCTTACTCCTCAGGCCCAACTTGTGTCTTCAAACATGTAGCTAATAGCAGCATTCCAGCTTATCTTTCTACCCTAGAGAAGTTCCCGTTACAATATTATATGGATTTTATTACACTAAATGAAGTTCCTGCTTAATCAAGCACCCCCTCCATGCATATGAACACTCCCAGTAGTAGACTACCATGGAATTTCACGGTTTTCTATCAGACTCTAATCTGAACAGCTTTTTCTGAAAAAGACATCCCTAAGGACATCCCTAAAAGGACATCAAACTACTCTTGTTTATCTTGTGCTGCTAACCTCCTTCTGCACCAATCTGCTCTGCTTGGTTGGAACGTGCATAGAGCTCACAAAGAAACTACAAGAGAGATAGCCATTCTAAATAGCCCCTCAAACCACTCCATATTTAGGACTTTAAAGCACCAGTTACTTAGAGTTTAATTAAACTGGAACCATTGATTTGGTAGCGGGTTTTTGCTGCTATTTTAGCTTCATGGAGAAATAAGAGATACCTAGAGCAGTGGTGACCTTCCACATCATGTTTTGGGAGATACGATAAACGACTAAAACGTTCTCATGAGACTGGGTGTTAACCATGATATAATAGTGTGCCAGGAAGCCACTGTCTCTGATCAACCCACTATTGGAGTTTATTGATGTATTATAATTCAGCAGTTTTTCTTTTCAATCTTTATTTATAGGGTTTTGGTTTTGTTTGGTTTTTTGTTTGCTTGTTCAAGGACTGTTGTCCTGAGGTCAGAGATGGAATACCCAAGAAGACTGAAACAGGTTTTTGTATATTCCTATTCTTAATATCTGATTTGTGTCCATTTATCATCCAGCAAAGGAACTGGATTGTTTGCCCAAATAAATGGACATAATGGCATTAGGAAACATATTTCCTCCAGTTCTTGTCCTTCAACGACTATAGTTAAAACTGAACTTGTCACCTCCTCACTATACTGACAAGTTTTGCATTTTTATGGCTATTCATATAGTCTGAGAAAGGTCATTCCTGGGCAATAGTTTACTCCATACATCTGAGGAAGTAGATTAAATCTACATAAATGTATGCTACAGTTTATGTGAATTAATTTCCTATGCAAGCAAAGTAAAGCTCAAATTTTTAAAGCAAACACTTTTACCTTATATGGAGTGAGAAATGTTAGAAAAGGAAGGAGCACTAAAGATCATATTGCAAACATACATTGGATGATGGAGCACATGAAAGAATTTTAGAAGAAAATTAGCCTGTGCTTCAGAGATTATAGCAAAGATTTGACTGTATAGACCATACAAAACTATGTGTCACTCTAAAAGAAATGGGGTGTCACAACATTTGATTGTTGTGATGTATAACCTATACTGAGGACAAGAGGCCACAGTAAGGACAGAATATGAAGATATTGAATCATTTCCATTTGGCCAGGGGAAGTTGTTGTTGTCAGATAATGGTGCATTTAATTACTTGGAGATAGGAGGCATGAAAATTGAAGAAAGGTTCATCAACAATTTAGAATATGTAGATGACATCATACTAATAGCAGAAAATAGCAAAGATTTGGAATTATTACTGAAGAAAATCAAGGAAGAAAGTGCAAAGGCGGGTTTACAGCTGAACATTAAGAAAACAAAAATAATGACCACAAGTGATTTATGTAACCTTAAAGTGAACACTGAAGATACTGAAATAGTCAAAGACTTTATATACCTTGGCTCCATCATCAGTTTAAATGCTGATTGTAGTCAACAACTCAGAAGAAGACTAGGATTTGGAAGAGCTGCTATGAAGGAACTAGATATGATCTCAAATGTAAAGATATATCATTGAATACCAAAGTCAGGATTGTCCACGCCCATATATTTCCAATTTCTATGTAAGTTGGGAAACCTGGACAGTGAAGAAAGCCGATAGGAAGAAAATCAACTAATTTGAAACGGTATGCTAGAGAAGAGTTCTGCAGATACTTTGGGCTGCCAAAATTACCAGTATATATGTCCTAGAGCAGTAATGGCAAACCTTTTAGAGACCAAGTGCCGAAACTCAGTGGCGTTGCCACACCAGATGTCACCTGGTGCTGGGGGGGGGGCAGATTTCTAGGGGGTGCGACTTCCGCGTTCTTGGGGTGTGTGACTTCCGGGGGGGAACCCAAGGCACACTCTCTCAGCCTCAAGCTAGCAATTGCAACACCCACCTGACAAAACATGCCAAAAAACCTCCATGATAGTTTCACCTTATGGTTGCCATAAGTTGGAAATGACTTCAAGACACCACACATACAAGTCATGCTCTCTCAGCCTCAGAGGATGGCAGTGGAAATCCCCCTCTGACAAAGTTTGCCCCATGATAGTTTCACCTTAGGGTTGCCAGGAACCAGCACTTGGAAAGGAGGGAGGGTGCTCTGGGCTCATAAGTTGGAAATGGCTTGGAGACACACAACAACAACAACAAATAGGGCACAAAAGGCACAGCAATAACAAGAACAAAGAGAGCCAGTGGTTTGAGCATGCAACTCTGGAGACCAGAATCCCAGCTCAGCCATGAAATCCACTGGGAGACCTTGGGCAAGTCACACAATCTCAGCCTCAAAGGAAGGCAGTGGCAAACCTCTAAAACCATATGGATGGCCTCATTATGCCTCACAAAACTACAGTTCCCAGAATCCCATAGCATGCAAGGTGGGGGCCTTCTGGCCAGAAAGGGCTAGTCTTCTGGCTCGAAGGGACAGGACTTCTGCACCACCTGCCGCCCGCTGCCCCTACTTGTCAGGGCTTGGTTTTCAGCAAGGAGCGGGGGCGGCCATGCGCACCTCCCCACGCCTCCTTAAATAAACTAATAATAAATAAACTTTGTTCTTATACCCCGCCTTTCTTCTGCAGCAATCAAGGTGGCTTACATGACTAGAATATATTGGAATAATACATACTCTGAATAAATAAATTGACACACCCCCCCCCGGCTTTAAAACAGGATTAAATGCAATACAGTTTAAAAATTCAACCTGTTAAAATGACAGCAATTTTCTAGTAGAGGCAGTGGTTACATAAACTAGGGAGAGTACAGAAATTAGATTGAACTATTCTGGGAAGGCCTGTTGGAAGAGATCCATCTTGACAGCTTTTTTGAAGCTGTCTAGGCTGGTTATTTAACGGATCTCCTCCAGCAAGGCGTTCCATAGTCTGGGAGCGGCAGTGGAGAACATCTTCTTGGAGGTTGCCATTAGTCTGGTTTTTATGGGTTGCAATAAATTCCTCTCAGAGGACTTGAGAGTGCAGGGTGGGTTGTACGGAAGTAGGTGATCCTTTATATAGGTTGGACCCAAACCATGTAGGGCTTTAATCACCAACACCTTGTATTGTGCCCGGAAACCAATAGGCAGCCAGTGAAGAGATTTCAGAATAGGTGTAATATGATCACTTCTAGTTTTACCAGTGATCAGCCTGGCTGCCATGTTTTGTACTAACTGTAGTTTCCGGACTAGGTACAAGCGTAGCCCTATGTAGAATGCACTGCATAAATCAAGTTGTGAGGTTACCAGTGCATGCACTACAGTTTCTAGGTCACTTACTTCCAGGAAAGGGCGCAACTGGCGTATCAATTGGAGCTGATAACAAGCGCTCCTGACTGTCGCATTCACCTGATTTATCATGTGAAGTGAAGGGTCTAGGAGCACCCCCAGACAATGAACACAGTCCTTAAAGGAGAGCGTGACCCATCCAGGACTGGAGATTGCAACACAATACCTGGTTTGGGGGTCCCTACTGTAAGTATCTCCATTTTGTCCGGATTCAGCTTGAGTCATTTTTTTCTCATCCAGCCCATTACCGCTTCAAGACATTGGTTGAGGGGAGATATGCCATCTGTCATCATGGCTGCTGACCAAGACATGGAGAAGTATATTTGGATGTCATCAACATACTGATAGCACCCTGTCCCATGTTTACGGATGATTTCATATAAATATTGAATAGCATCGGGGACAGGATAGCACCCTGAGGGTCACCACAATTAAGCTTCGTTTTTAAGGAGCAACTGTCCCCGAACATCACCCTCTGGAATCTACCTGAGAGGAAGGAACGGAGCCACTGCAAAGCAGTGGCTCCAATTCCTAACTCTCTTAGGCGTTCCAAGAGGATGTCATGGTCTATTGGGTCAAATGCCGCTGAGAGGTCTAATAGCACCAGTAGGGTCACACTTCCTCTGTCGATGCTCAGACGAAAGTCATCAGTTAAGGCAACCATGGCAGTCTCCACCCCATATCCTGTCCTGAAGCTAGTTTGAAATGGATCTAGAAAATTGGCTTCATCCAAGATCACTTGGAGTTGAAGGGTGACGGCTCGTTCGATCACCTTGCTAAAAAATGGCAGACGTGATACAGGCCTATATTTTTCAAATCCAGAGGATCCAGGGAAGGCTTTTTCAGGAGTGGCCTAACGACCGCTTCCTTTAAACATGTTGAAACATAGCCTTCCCTAAGGGATGCATTGATGACATTTTTGAGAAATGCCCTCAAGGCATCACCCCCCCTGGACGGTCAGCCATGATGGGCAGGGATCGAGGGGGCACGTTGTCTTTTTCACTTTTCCAAGGATCTTGTCCACATCATCAGTACTCACCGACTTGAACCGATCCAGTTTAATCTCAAAAACAGGTTTACTGGACACCTCATTAGTCAATTCTGCTGATATCTCGGCGTCCACACTGGTTTTTATCTGAGAGATTTTATCTCCAAAGTAGTTATTAGAAGCGTCACAGAAGGCTGTTGTTGGGTTAAGTAAAGGGTTCTGCACAGGTGGACGTGACACTGCAGACGCAATACGTGCAGAGAAGAAAGAATTCCGCACTGCATTTATTGCCTCTTTATAGGAACAAAGAAACTTCCTATGCTGAGTCTTGTCAGATAAGAGTTGATATTTTCGCCACGCTCACTCTAGTCATTGTCCAACCCACTTCATCTTCCTAAGTTCTTCTGTATACCATGGTTGGCGATTTGAAGTGGGTTAGAAAGGACCCTTTACCTTCTCCCGAGGCAAACCAAGCTGAAACAAGGAGCCAGGCCAAGCACACACGCTCTGTCCCCGCCCCTACTTCCTGTGGCCCCTGTATCCCCTCAGAGATGGCTTTGCATGCCAGACAGGGCATATGTGCCACAGGTACAACATCATGGTCCTAGAATAAACCAAACTCTACTCTTTCTAGAAGCCAAAATGACCAAACTGAGGAAAGCTGGAAATTGTCCAGCTTTCACAACATGAAATGACATGTCTCTTTAGTAAAGATCACACTTGGTAAAGTGGGAGGCAATAGGAAAAGAGGAGGACCACAGTATAGGAGGATGGACTCTGGTCCAAAACACACTGCAGAAATAATCCAGTTTGTGACCGCTTTAACTGCCCTGGCTCCATGCTAGAGAATTCTGAGAACTGTAGTTTTGTGAGATATCTAGCCTTCTGTATCAGAGAGCTCTGGCATGACAATAAACTACAATTCCCTTTCCCAGCACTGAGCCAGGGCACTTAAAGCAGTCTCAAACTGGATTATTTTTGCGGTATGTTTTGGACCTCACTCAAGGAAACTCAGCCTTGATTTGCTAGACACGAGCAGAGCTATTAATGGCAGGGAGTCCTGGAGGTCTCTCATTCATCAAGTCACCATTAATCAGAGTGACAAGACATCTGCCTTTTCTGGACACAGTCAACATTTCAGCCTTCTTTCTAGGAGGAATTCCAAAATGTCCTCCATCTTGAGAATAACTAAGAACACCCTTGTGTAACACCACATTTACTGTTCCTCTTCACAAAATGAGAATCTACTTGGCAGCCTGTCCTTGCTGCAAATAGGGGGATCCTTTTTAAATTCTTTTTTTTTTTTTTTTTTTTTTTTTTGCCCCCAGAGCTTGGATGCATTTGTTTCTCAGAGGATAAAAAGGCAACAAATGTGTTAGGCAATGGGCTGATTGAGGAAACAATGCAAATACAGTGTGCCTTTGCCTTACGTGGGGGATCCGTTCCAGACCCCACTGCATAAGGCTAGTTCCGCTTATGCTCGAGCCCCATTGAAAATAATTGAGCTTGTGCATGTGGTGTGCATGCCATTTCTTGTATGATGTGCGGCCTACGCGCCTACATATGGCACAGGCACACTGTACTTGAAGGGGCTAATTTCAGCATAATGGACTAATGGAAAGAATAATTCAAATGTAGATTCAGTCAAAATTTGGTTGCTAGTAAAGCACAAGTTTAAGCATTTGTCTTCTTCAGAGTTCAAGTTTATCAGTAAAAATACAGTTGAGTACATAACAATGTATGTAATATGGCTGTAAATAAGCCTTCTGAATGAACTTATATTTATACAGTATTAGTGTTTTTAGCTTTGATTTTGAAACGTTCTACATTTTTCCTGAATGTCCTACATTATGCATTGCCTTGTCCTCCTTTGCAGTCATGACATCTGGTCACCCTGCCATTAATCATAGCTGACTTGAGGACAATGAATCACCACAACAAAGTTTCTGAAGCTCACAGGCTTCTTAATCAGGCAAAGAAAGTTATAAAAGGTGTAGAGGAAGAAAAGTGATAGTGCTAAAGAGTCACACATTAAGCAAATTGCTTTAAAGGAAGAGTCTGTATAAAGTTGCTCACACCCCAATATTCCTGAGTTTACTTGGGGGAAGGGGAGAGAGTAAAGAAATGCAGTAATGTTTGGTCCTCCATTTGAAAACACAAATAAAATCCCTCCTTGAAAAACCAGACAGGTCTACTCTAGCTCTCCTTCTGTACTAACTGAAAGCAAGGTGCAGACTGATTTTTACTATCTTTGCCTGATGGAAAAAATTGGGATCATAAAATTCTAATGCAATGGATTTTATGTCTTTTTGGTTGGCCTAACCGAGGTATCACCACAATGTGGACTTTTGAATTCTGCCAATGATTATGAAGAAGAGGGGCCAGGCCAGGCTGCACAATGTCTTACTTCCTATGGGAACCTATCACAAAATTTTCTTGTCAGAATTTGTTCAAAGGAGGTTTGCCTTTGCTACTGAAACCACTACACTCCTCTTGCTCTCTGACTGAGATAATACCAATGTTTTAATTATCTAAGTGTTGGGCAACTGCTACAGTTGGTCTATATCTGTTTTGCTGCAATCTTCATAGCCAGAGTTCTCTTCAGAGATATTATTTGAAAAATTGCAAATCTTAATGTCATAAAGAGTCTGGAACACACTATCAGACTTTTCCCCACCCATTTACAAGGGTTTATACCTTTTGAATAATATTTTTACAATGGTTAGCTGTCGAAAAGAGAGTTTTATTGCCTAGATAATAATTGCTTGATAGCTGGTCCATGTCGGCTGACTGTACTGGCATATGTGTTAAGGTCCTTCCTCTTGCTTTTGATAATGGGAGCACAGGAGTGGGACAGATGAGTAAGACCTGGACTGTGCTCTGAGGTTTTAAATAACAACAACAACTTAGGACACTTCCCACTCCCCAGCCCTTTCTGTTATTGCCTGTAGCTGGATGCTGAAGATCACAGATCTGTGGGGTTTATCTAGGAAAATACCCTAGTGGATTGTTTGTTTATATCCCTACTTTACCATAAGCCCTCAGGGCATTGTACAGATAAAATGCAATTCAAAACAATTGAAAACCATAAAGAACAATTGAAAACATTGTTATAAAATCTTAGGGCAGGGTTGGGCAAAGTGTAGATTCATGCACCCTGGACTAATTGTGTTGCTCTCAGAGATAAAAATTTTTATCCTCCCCCTCCAAAACAAATCTTTTCTTTTCTTTTCTTTTCTTTCTTTGCACAACAAATGGCCCTAATGCCCTCTAAGGTGGCACATGGCAGGGTTGGGCAAAGTGTAGATCCATGCACCCCAGGGCTAATTGTGTTGCTCTCAGAGATAATTTTTCTTCATCCTCCCCCTCCAAAAAAAATTATTTTCTTTTCTTTCCTTTTCTCTCTTTTCTTTCTTTCTTTTTGCACAACAAATGGCCCTAATGCTCTCTAAGGTGGCACATGGTAATTTCATAGCAGCATCTATGTTCTCTTACTGGCACATTGACATTATCTATACTATCGAGGTATAACATTGCTCTCCATTGCTGGAAAAATCCTTGCAAGGATACTGCTGAACAGATTAGTCCCTGCTATTGCAGAAGAACTTCTCCCTAAAAGCCAATGTGGCTTTAGAGCTAATAGGAGCACTACAGACATGGTATTTGCCCTTAGACAACTGCAAGAGAAATGTAGAGAGCAGAACAAAGGACTCTATGTAACATTTGTCGACCTCACCAAAGCCTTCGACACTGTGAGTAGAAAAGGTCTGTGGCAGATCCTGGAACAACTAGCATGCCCCCCCAAATTCCTCAAAATGATCATCCTGCTACATGAAGGCCAGCAAGGTCAAGTCAGATATGGCGACGCTCTCTCGGAGCCCTTTCTAATAACAAACAGTGTGAAACAAGGTTGTGTTCTCGCTCCAACTCTATTTACAATCTTTTTCAGCATGATGCTCCCAAGGGCTACAGCAGATCTCAAAGAAGAAGATGGCATTTATCTACGCTACCATACTGATGGTAGCCTGTTTAACTTAAGCCGCCTGAGGGCCCTCACTAAGACTCTAAAAACTATCTAGTCCGTGAGTTGCTTTTTGCTGACGATGCTGCCCTCGTTGCCCATATGGAAGCAGCTCTGCAGCGCCTAACATCTTGTTTTGCAACAGTTGCAGAGCTCTTTGGACTGGAAGTCAGTCTGAAGAAAACTGAAGTTTTCTACCAGCCGGCACCTCAGGAAGAACACTACCATCCCCACATCACTGTAGGCACATCTGTGCTTAAGTCCATCCAGCAGTTCACCTACCTGGGAAGCATCATCTCCTCAGACGCCAAGATTGATAAAGAGATCGATCACAGACTGGCAAAGGCATATAGTGCATTCGGAAGGCTTCACAAAAGAGTCTGGAGTAACAAACACTTGAGGCGAAGCACAAAAATCAGTGTGTATAGAGCCATTGTACTGTCTATTCTCCTTTATGGGTCTGAAACATGGGTCACCTATTGCCAACACCTACGACTCCTTGAACACTTTCATCAGCGCTGTTTACGCACAATTCTAAATATACACTGGACTGACTATGTGACGAATGTTGCTGTCCTTGAGCAAGCAGGGATCACCAGCATTGAGGCCATGCTATTGAGGATGCAGCTGTGCTGGGCAGGACACGTTTCTAGGATGAAGGACCATCGCCTCCCAAAATAGTATTCTATGGTGAACTCGCCACGGGTCAGCATAAGAGGGGCGCCCCAAAGAAGAGATACAAGGACTCCCTGAAACAACATCTCAGGCTTTGCCAAATTGATCACCAACAATGGTCTGCCCTGGCCTCGCATCGGGAGGCATGGAGACGCACTATCCACGATGCTGCAGCCTTTTTCGAAAACTCATGCTGAACGAGTCTCAAAGAGAAACGACAACGCAGAAAGAACCACAACCCGGAAACACCACCCAAGGAGACTTTCCGCTGTGCTTTCTGCAACTGGACCTGTTTGTCCCGGATTGGCCTTTTTAGTCA
This sequence comes from Sceloporus undulatus, assembly GCF_019175285.1. Lineage (NCBI taxonomy): Eukaryota > Metazoa > Chordata > Lepidosauria > Squamata > Phrynosomatidae > Sceloporus > Sceloporus undulatus. The sequence goes on along the minus strand of NC_056525.1, from coordinate 45,706,499 downwards.
CCAACACGCTTGTACAAAGCGCAGGATGAGTCCTTCCTGAATCTTCATTTGCGAAGCAAAGCCAGAGGAGAGAGAGAGACATTGACATTATGAACTGAAGTTCATCAATATCCCTTGACTGCATTGACAGGAAATAGCTCTATGGCAATAAACGTATAATATACAGTAGATAACACTGTTACAGCCACTATTACTTCAGTCCACAAAGTTAATGAATGGCTTTCTTAAGACAGACGGGAAGCTTTCACTATAATTTCATATTCCCACGGTTTTATTTGATTAGAACATGTCAATCACATGTATATGATCCTGTGATACTTTCTGGAAATCTGCAAAGTAGCCAATCCCAACCTGGTTCCATCCAGATGTTTTGGACTACAGTTCCCAGTGTTCTTGACCTTTGTCCATGCTGGCATGGGCTAATGCGAATACATGTCTGAAACATTTGGAGAGTACTATCCAGATGTTCATCCTGTTTTCATCTGTGGCATCTTTAGTTTCAACCCCCTCTTTCAGCAAATCCGCATCACCATACTAAATGTGAGCAGGTGGAGAGCTGGGCTTATGTAAAGAAATCCCATGGACACTTCTTCAACATGATGCTCTTAACAAAGGAATTAAGAACAGAGAGCCACTAAGCTGTATCCACCTTGTTCCTGGTTTGAGAGCCCCTTGTCCCCTCTCCACGGCTAGATATGTCAATACATCAGCAATAGAAGGGCATATTTTCCATGCAAGAGCAAACAAAGCATATTGGGAAATGTGAGTGATACTAGTGGATCTCTCAAGGACAGTTGTCAAATTGGTAAAACTTGTGTTAACTGGCCTCCACAATCATTAAACCTGTCTTAGCACTTTCATCTTTGATTTTCTTCAGTAATTATTCCAGGTCTTTGGTATTTTCTGCTGTTAGTATGGTGTTATCTGCATATCTTAAATCACTGATGGTCTGTCCTCCAGTTTTCATACCTCTTTCCTCTAATCTTGCTTTGCATTTGATATTTTAGATGTACAAGTTGAAGAGAGAGGGTGATAGAATACAGTCTTGCCTGACCCCATTGCTACCTGGAAACCATTCCGTTTCTCCATATTCTGTCCTGACAGCAGCCTCTTGTTCTGAGTACAGGTCAATCAAATGTGGCAACACACCTATGTCTTTAAGAGCAGCCCATAGCTTTTCAAGATCTATACTATACAATCAAAGGCCATGGTAGAATTGTATTGTGATTTGTAAAGAATTTGCCACTAGTTTGGCTGAAGGATCCTGCCAGGAAGAAGCTGGTTCTTTCTGAAGCAAAACGCCTTCTCTAGTTGAAGCTGCACCACCAAAAGAATTGGAGCAGGAGTGTCTATTGCTTAGACAGGTGGTTTACTTTTCCTAATCTGCTCTTCTCTTCACTCATGCAATGCTAGGGTTGTGATCTTTTCACAGCAGTCTTTAGCAATTGTTGCCTGACCACCAGGGGGCCTGTGGCCCGACAAAGGATAATTGGAATTAATTACTGAGAAGAACGGTTTTTTTATTTGGCTTAAAGATCTGAGGGAAAGCAGAACAGCAATGAAGTTGGCAGAGGCAGACTGAAGTGTCTCTCTGTCTAGATTCAAGCTTCAGGGTACCTCCCACTCCCTCCTTCCCTTGCTGCCCTGAATATCTCCAGTCAAAGTGTGGGAATTTTTCTTTTCTTTTCCCTTCTCACAGCTTGCAGGGCCACCTCCGCTGCCCTTTGTGAGGTGCCTTCATCGTGCATTTTCCTTTCCACTTGGGCAGAAGGAAAGATGTCTTTGCTTTGGACTGTTATACTTTTGCTTACTTTCCTGAAGCCTCTAGATACTACAGTGAAGGAAGGCGCTTCTGCCCCATTTCTTCAGGAGCCTTCTACATCTTCCAGGAGGGAGCATAGGGTTGGAGGCAGTCACTCGGCAAGACACTTCATTCCAAAAGATGCACTGCTGGAGACCCTGGGAGAACTGGGCAGGATAAGGCGGTCAGGATCCCTTGGCAGTTACCGGGGGTGGCCCTTCTCAGAAGACCAACTGAAATGGGGAAGGACACGGAGGGGAACAGATGATGAAGATTCCAAACCAGTTCAGCCATATGTCCCAGGAGTAAAAGTGGAATTTCCTCGGCCTGCAAACTCTGCCAGCTTACATCCAACCAAGATCTTGGTGCCATCCAGCACAGACCCATCTAAACACCTCCCCCAAAGGAGTCCAGCAGTCCATGGGGGCACAGAATATAACATGACTGTGGCTCTAGGAAAGCGCCCTCAGATCCAGAACCCTCTGTATCCAGTGACTGAAAGCTCATACAGTGCATATGCCGTCATGTTCCTGTCCTTAATAGTCTTTGCTGTGGGTATCATTGGGAACCTCTCAGTGATGTGCATTGTCTGGCACAACTACTATATGAAAAGTGCCTGGAACTCCATCTTGGCCAGCCTTGCCTTCTGGGACTTCCTCATCCTCTTCTTCTGCTTGCCAGTGGTCATCTTCAATGAGATCACCAAGAAGAGACTGCTGGGAAGCATCTCCTGTCGCATTGTACCTTTCATGGAGGTAAGAGATGTCACTGTTGCACTCATTTGTGTTTCATCAACAATTTTATATATCCTTTTTGAAGGATCATTTTGTAGCATTACATTCTTTTGAATGTTACATGAGCTTGGATCTCTTTTGCATTGTCACTAAGCCATGTTTATGGTCCCTATGAAGAGATGTTTTAACATCTTACCAAGGATGAAGAAAGGCAGGTTGCTCTTTCATGGGGTAGGTGCCACTAGCCCTCTTCTTAAAATGGTAACATCAATGCTAGGGCATTCTGGGAACTGTTGTTTTGTGAGATAGTTAACTTTCTCTGTCAGAGAGCTCTGGTGCCACAATAAACTACAATTCCCAGGAATCCCTAACATTGAGCCAGGGCAGTTAAAGCAGTCCCAATCTGGATTATTTCTGTAGTGTGTTTTGGGCATCTGTGAGCATGCTACCAGGAGAAATTTTTCTTAACTGCAGATAATATATTCCTGTTCAGGGTTGCCAAGTGTGAGTGGGGTAAACAGTCTGGCAGCTGCTCTGTTCTTATGACTTTAACAGAGGGCTGGAGTAGGAAAATAATCACAGATAGGAAAGGCTTTCTTTTTGGACTATAATCCCCCAAATCCCCCAGCTAACATTGGCACTGGGCAGTTATACTCTATTTTGGGAGTAGTAGTCCAGAAAGTAACTTTGCTAAACTCTGGAAATATCATAAGTCAAGCTTTTCAAGACATGGGGCAAAACATGACTACACTTGCTAACTGCTGTTGTTAAAGGATTTGTCTAGCAGGGCCAGTTCAGAACCTGTGAATCTTATTTCTACCTATTCAGATTACCATCATTTTTTTCGTGGGCGGATACCTGTGTCTTTAATGGGCATGTGACAGACTGAAATTCAGAAATTTCACTACCCCACTGAATCAACATGCTGACAAGGGCTTCTTAAATGTTTGCCTGTCACAGCCACTTTTAAAGGTAGAGACAATTCACCAAGGCACTGCAAAAGATATTTGGAACACTATGTGATGTGCTCTGAAAAGTATAGAAAGGCCACTGTTGTAGGCATACATAGGCTAAGGATCATATCTCAAGGTGGAGCCTTAAGGTAGTGCCAGGAAGAGTAATTTTGAATACTGTTGAGAAGACAGCAAAGTTGCATTAATTAATTAATGCATGGCAGGGGATTGGACTTCATGGCCCTTGAGGTCTCTTCCAACGCTATGATTGTAGGATTACTTAACTGTAATGATGGTGAATTTAAACCTAGCATTCGCCTAGTGTGTGAGCACAGCCTAGCCTTTCATCATCGGAGTTTTCTCCAGATGTTCTTAACTAATGGAAGCAGAAAAGCAACTAAAGCCATAGTACCCCAAAACAACTTTAGTATGTCAGCATCTCCAAATCACATGAATATTTTTCAGGGAGTCCAAACCAAGCCAGTTAGATTGGTTTCCACAGCAAAAGAATGCAAACAGTTGAATCTGAGGAAGTTCAACTAAAGGATGAATCCTATATATACTTATTTGGTATGTACAATCTAGAAAGTTAAGATCTGCAGACAAAGGATTATTGGCAGTTTCACCAATCCGTATGGCTTTATCACAGCTGTGAGCCTTTTAGGATCTGGCTCCGTGTTTGTGAAACAGTCTTCCATTGCATCTCCAGGTGGAGGAGGATCTGATTCATTTCGTAATGGGTTGAAGATCTTTGCTGGATTAAGTTACTGAGCATGCCTAAGGTGGCCAAGATGTGTAGCAACTGATGAGGAGGGGTTTTAGCATATTAGTATATTATTTTAGTATTTTAGCATTTTATAATGTGGTCTTTTATCACTTGCTTTTGATTGTATATGTTCTGATGTACTGCCCTTGGTAGAAAGGGAATTATAAATAAACATTGTTATTATTAACAGGAGGAAAGTCCCTTTGAACACAGTAGTGGGACTGAACAAGCAATGCACTGCAAAGACAGTATTGGCTTTGAGATGCTGCACTACCCTCCCCCATGCCCTGTTGTAGTGTGCCTAAAAGAAGTAAATATGAGTGTATGGCAGAGATGTTGCTGTGAACCTAAATGTTTGCCACATTTTTTCTGTCAGCTGAATAAAATTCCTTCTGTTACCAAACAGCACCTGAAGAGTAGCAACTTCAAAGGGGCATCTGAGGCTACCCACAGAGTAGGGCAATTGCCAAAAGTTTGAGGATATTTTCTTCTGATGGATTTCAGAGAGTGACCTCAACTCTAATTTTATTTTACTCATAAAGCCCCCCTTATACCCTTTACGATAGTGGAAGAGCAACTTTGCTATGTTTGACATAGGGGAACAATGTTGTTTAAGCATGAAGAAGGGGCTTATTTTAATCTGGGAAGTAACAGGTTTCCACTTCTTTCTTTCTTGACTAAGTGAAATATATTACCATAGATAATTTGCCAATGAACGCCAAATAAAGACCATTTTAATTTTATCCTTACAGTGCTGTGAGATTGCTGCAGGAATGGATGGTTGAAATCCTGTCAACCCCCATTATATTTAGCAAATATGGGAAATATAATCCAAAAGTATCTGGAGGGCCACAAATTCCCTTTGTGTTGCTACTTGACTTCAAATTATTCCTGACCTATGGCAACCCTAAGACAAATCTTTTCTTGGCAAGATTTGTTCATAGGCTATTCCCATTGTCAAAGGCTGACACAACGTGACTTGCCCAACATCACCCAGTGGGTTTCCATGGCCAAGTAGGAATTTGAATCCTAGTCTCCCAGTGTCCTAGTCTAACACTCAAACCACTATACCATGTTGGCTCTCTCTAGGACCCATTTATTTGTCTTTTTATCAGTCCATGGTATCTATAGAACTTTTTTCCAGCACCACATTTTAAATGAGTTGATTTTCTTCCTGACAGCTTTCTTCACTGTCCATCTTTCATAACCATACATTGATAATATGATGACATGGGCAATCCTAACTTTAGTATTCAATGTTAGATCATTACTTCAGGATCCTGTCTAGGTCCTTTGTTGCTGTCCTATCAAGTAATAGTCTTCTGATTTCTTGGCTGCAGTCTCCATTCTGATTAATGGCAGAGCCAAGGGATGGAAAATCTTTAATTATTCAAATGTCTTCCTCATCTGTAATTAAGAACAAGTCCTGTTTTGTTGCTTGGTCATTTTTCTTCTGGACTTCATTATAAAATTTTTCAATTCCTTCTTCTTCTGTGTCTGCAGTTGGAGCATGGTGATATTGATAGGTTTTCCTTGAAGTTTGTTGATAAAAGTTATTCCTTTATTCTTTGCACTATGTCCTTTGACTGCTTTCGCTAAATCTCTCCTCATTATTAATGCCATCGCATTTCTTCTTAGGTTTCGTTTCCTGGGTAAAACACTGTGCATTCATCCTGTCCACTTTACCTCACTCACCTAAAGTATTTTAATGTTTATATGTTTCATTTCTTGTTTTGCTGTGCCTAGGTCCCCCTGACTCATGCTTCTCACATTCCATGTTCCTATAATATGTGTTGTGGAGCTTTGGACTTTTCTTTCATCTCTGAGTACATCAACAGCTGAATGTCCTTTTGGCTTGCATGCAGTTGTGCCATTAGTCACATTGCTACTCCTAATTGTCTTGTACTGTTCCTTAGTAGCTTGTAAAGTGCCTTCCAACCTGGGGATGTTATCTTTGGGCACTATCTCTTGTTTATTTTGGATTGTCTCATCATAGTGTTTTCATGGTAAAAGATATTTTAAAAGGGGTTTACTTTGCAGTACTAACAAGTGTTACCTGTTGTGCCACTGCTGTTATCTCCTAGACATCTTTCACCCATGTCAGTGCCCCTCCCCAATTACTGTTGATGACCACTAACTGTTTGACACATAGAGTCTGGCTCTTTAGCAAAAGCTTGTCTGACATAAGAGATACTCCCAGCAGCACTGCTCCTAACAGTATAGCCTCTTGTGTCAGAGGAGCAAATAATAATAATAATAATAATAATAATAATAATAATAATAATAATATTTATATCCCGCCTTTCCCTTTCAAGGATCTAGGCGGGTAACAACAGTCCAATATAACATTTAAAAACAATAGTAATATGATCCCAATCTTCTAGCCCACCCTCCTTCTGCTAAAATACAAAAAACAAAAAACAAAAAAAAACAAAAACAAAAAACAAACAAACAAAAAAAAAAACACCCTCATACTATATAATAGTAGCTGTATCACACAAAGTGCCACCACTATGGAAAAGTAGTGCCATTGGTGGGAAGAACAACTTTACTGCACAGCATATCTATGCAGGTTCTGGAATAAGGATATATTGATAAAGATATATTGTGCAGGTAGGGGAGAAAATGCTGTTTTTCAGAGACATCAGCCAGTCCTAACATGTCATATCTCCCTGTCCCAACATGGCCCTATGTACTACTACTACTACTACTAATAATAATAATAATAATAATAATAATAATTTTTATTTGTATTTTCCTGCGGATCGAGGCAGGAGTACATCAACAAATTAACACAGAACAGATATAAAATACAATCAATAAAACACTGACATTATAATTAATTCAATAAAATAGCTAGAACATCTAAAACATTTAGAAAACAT